>NC_051182.1:82379256-82565736 GCF_013339695.2 Rhipicephalus sanguineus | reverse complement strand
TGTACTATATTTCTTTAAGTTGTAGACTATTTTACGGACTGGTTTCGGCGCCGCCATGCTGGGCTGTTAACCTCGCCGTGTTTTATGTTGAACAACTAAGGGAACAGTGTTAAGGTGGGCGTACACGCATGAAACTGTTGGGTTGGTACATTCGGCGTTTCCTGACTTCAACAGTTTGCGTCAGATATACAAAAATAGGAAAAAAATGTTTAACAGACCCTGATGGCGGCGCCCATATGCCTTACGTAACATAGTCCATAGGAACACATTTTTATTTACTGGAGATTTCATTTTTCTTTGCAGGTTTACTTTTATTCTGAGTACGATAACTTTCAACTTTAAGAATTTCAAGGACAACATCAAATTCTCTGTTTTTACGGAAATCAACTCTTTCTTATTCCTTCGTGTAAAGATGGGATGTTAGCATCAAATTGTGTTGCTTACCCAGCTTAGAGGAGATGGGTACAGAATGTGTACCACGGAGAGGCCACATTTGCAGAAATATAGAGAACATTGTATCAAGCTCACATACATTCCCAATGAACAATATATTAGCAGCGGAGCTTTTTAATCAGAGGGCCGGTCCGTGACGCGTGAGGAGAAATGATTATCATGATGAACCGGCACGCGCCCTCTTCATCCTTTTTCAAGACGATAGTCTTTGTTGGGGAACGTAAACGTAGAAATTTTGGTCTGTCTGTCCTGCCTGTCTCTCTGTCTGTCTGTCTGTCACCCGATTCGGCGACCCGGTCAAAGTTGAACCACTTGTCTACCGCCCACCCATCTTGAACTGGTATGGCTGTTCAAACTTGTAAACGTTGTCGATCAAAAAGTAAATATTACGCATATCTGAGGCGCAGCATAACTAAGTGAGTATTAGGTGGTGTGTTCTTTAAATAGAAAATACATAGATACGTAATTCTAAAGACCCTAGTTTCTTAAGCTGCGCTAAAAATGCGGCTGTGCTGAAAATGCCTATGCGCGCCGACGAACGCCCTCTGCCACGGAGGAAGGAAACCCTCTGCACAAGCTCATGTTTCCCGACGTTTTGCCAGATCGCGTCCATATCTCACGCAGCGCCTCCTCTATCGTCTTTACACGGCATTTGAAGCGGAGCACGCAGATACGCGGCCAATTTTTTCATCTTCGCTTTGCTCCCAGAACACGAGTGCCGATTTCTCCGGTGTGGCCTGTAATGGGTGAGAGAGTAAATACACACAGAGAGGGAGAGACAGAGAAAGAAAGAGATAAATTCTTGGCAAAAAAAGTTTCCTGTCGAAGCAGGATTCGAACCCGCGTACCCACGATCCGAAAGCGAGTGTCTTAGCTATTCGGCTACCTAGGTACGCTAGCAGAGCATAGCATAGCCTTGCATAATATAGGATAACAAATGTGTGGGAAAGTGAAGTGAGGCTGAGGAGGAGAGATCTGATGGCGAGGAGGAGGGAAAGGATGAAGAAAGACAGTAAAACATGCCGCATAAAATTTGAGAAAGATAATAGAGAGAAAGAAAAAAAGAGATAGGATCAAAGAAAAACATTAAAGGCAAAGAAAAAAAAAGATAGAAAAAAACAGAAGTAATCGAGAAAAAGAAAGCAGGAGAACGAAAGAAACAGAAATAAACAGACAAAAAAGAGAAAAAAGTAATTGAATACAGAAAAAAAATTGGCAGATCCCACGCGTTGTGGGAATCTGTTTAATGCGAAGCACTCAGTGAGTAGTTCTATGGGGTATTTTACGGCTTTGAGTCAAGCGTTACGAGCTGGATCGACGTGTTTTTGTAAGTGTAATAGCTTTGTGTACATCGTGGGCTTACAAGGCACGCCGACAACACTGACGTTCAAAGGGTAACTTATGGTGCGACGTAACGTGAGCCATCACGTCACAGTACATACGTTAGTGTTACTAAGAGCACTCTATGGTGCAATCATGCGAATATCATACGTGACATTTATTAATGTATTCCACCGGGGTCGAGCGATGTTTAATTATAGCTTGCTGAATCACAGGAATAAAAGTTAAATGTTTATTCATCATCATCATCATCATCATCATCATCAGCCTGTCTACGCCGACTGCACGGCGAAGGCCTCTCCCATGTTCCGCCAATCAACCCGGTCCTGTGCTTTCTGCTGCCACGTAATACCTGCAAACTTCTTAATCTCATCTACCCACCTAATTTTCTGTCTCCCCCTCACGCGTTTGCCATCTCGTGGAATCCAGTCAGTTACCCTTAATGACCACCGGTTATCCTGCCGACGTGCTACGTGCCCGGCCCATATCCATTTCTTCTTCTTGATTTCAACTATGATGTCCTTAACGCCCGTTTGTTCCCTGACCCACTCTGCTCTCTTCCTGTCTTTTAAGGTTACACCTATCATTTTCCTTTCCATCGCTCGCTGCGTCGTCCTCAATTTAAGTTGAACCCTCTTTGTAAGTCTCCAGGTTTCTGCTCCGTAGGTAAGTACCGGTAAGATGCAGCTGTTATATACCTTTCTCTTGAGGGATAGTGGTAGATTACCATTCATGATTTGATAATGCTTGCCGAATGAGCCCCAAACCATCCTTATTCTTCTAGTTATTTCACTCTCATGGTTCGGCTCCGCGGTTACTACCTGTCCTAAGTAGACGTACTCCTTTACAACTTCCAGTGTCTCGCCACCTATCGCAAAGCGCTGTTCTCTGCCAAGATTGTTCCACATTACTTTAGTTTTTTCCATATTAATTTTCAGACCTACTCTTCTACTTTCCGTATCCAGTTCAGTAATCATGAGCTGCAATTCGTCTCCCGCGTTACTCATCAATGCAATGTCGTCAGCGAATCGTAGGTTACTGAGATACTCTCCATTAACTCTTATCCCTAACTCTTCCCAATCTAGGGCCCTGAAAACCTCCTGTAAACACGCGGTGAATAACATTGGAGAGATCGTGTCTCCCTGCCGTACGCCCTTCTTTATTGGGATTCTGTCGCTTTCTTTATGGAGGACTATAGTGGCTGTGGATCCGCTGTAGATTTCTTCCATTATGTTTATATAGGCTTCGTCGATGCCTTGATTCCGCAGTGCCTGCATGACTGCTGATGTCTCCACCGAATCAAATGTTTATTAAACTACTATAAAAGCGGAGCCAACACTGGAACCACAGACGTTAATCTGATATGACGTTTGTATCGAAGGCGTACATGTGTCATGTTTATTGCTTTCTTGTAAAGTTAGATAGCCAGCATCACAACCACAATTGACGTTGCTCAGACAATACGCCTGCATATGCTGTTTTTCCAAACCATACAGCTGGCGTGTCTCTGTGGTAGAATATCTGACAGTCATGCACAACGCTTGGGTTCGATTCCTGCTGGGATCCTAATCTTTATTCTTTGCATTCGTCTTGTCAACGCTGCCGATATCGGTTTTTCTTAACGATCTCGCATTACAATTACCAATATAAAAACTCTCAATCATCTGTGGCGCATGCCTATACACCGCGGCACGTGGTAAACGGGTATGTGCCACATGTGTCAGGTGGAAAGGGTTTGACGACGTACTCGACAGGATGTGCACGTTATTCATGTCATGACCAGATAGTCATTCTAAAAAGACAGGGCGTGGAAACACGGACGCAAGAAAGAGGTCAGGACACCATAAACGCCGACTAAGAACTGAATACTTGCCAACTAGCTCAGCTCTCTGTTATTCCCAAATAGGTATATTCCTCAATTCCTCTTACCATCCCATGTCTGTTTTGGTCTACACCAAGTGAAGGAGGCGATCATGAGTGCCCCCAGACGTAGGTTGATAGATAGATAGATAGATAGATAGATAGATAGATAGATAGATAGATAGATAGATAGATAGATAGATAGATAGATAGATAGATAGATAGATAGATAGATAGATAGATAGATAGATAGATAGATAGATAGATAGATAGATAGATAGATAGATAGATAGATAGATAGATAGATAGATACGCTCAAAGTGCCAAAGGTTCGCTAAGAAATGCTTCGCATTTAAAAAAACAAAATAGGCCGCTCAGCTCTAATCTTCCTTCAGGCTTGGCGCCAGTTCTACGAAGCTTCCTATTTTTTTACAGTGAGAAGACCTTGGAACTTCATCAATATTTACAGGGTAGACTTTCAGATGGTCACCTTGTTAATAAACAGTGCGTGTCATAGTATTTTTCGTATAACTGCACCCAGTGAGCGTGCTCTAAAGGATATGCGACCATAACTGCAACAAAACGGAGAGTTGGGCTAGTCGGTTTGCGTTCATATTGAAACAGCGCAAAGACGAGGACACAGAAAGACTAGGCAACACAAGCGCTGAACTGACAACTGAATGCTTTATGACAACTGAGTGCGCATTTTTTGTTCTTCTTCTCCCTTTCTATGTTTCGCTTGAACAAAGCATTCAGTTGTCAGTTCAGCGCTTGTGTTGTCTAGTCTTTCTGTGTCCTCGTCTTTGCGCTGTTTCAATATGAACATAACTGCAAGCCAGAAATTTGTAACGAGTGCGCATAGCCAGCACGCATGTTCATTAGCTACAAAACATGCTTTAAATTGGAGTGGGAAACAAATATAAAAAGAAGTCAGAATAAAATCAGTCCGCACCTATAAGGCTGAGAATACGAGAATGTATTGTTCATAACAATGGAAAAAGCTTCCGCGTAGCATGAAAAACACGCATCTACAAGGCTGAGTTCCACGTGGTGCTTGATAATAATATCAAAAGAGAATACTTTAGAGGGTCATTTTTCTTGCATTATTCTGTCCTCCTGGTACTGGAGGCTGCACTGCCTTCAATTAAAATTCCAGTTATGCTTGCGCATATTTTTTAAGAGCGTTCCTATGCTTTGTTGTAATTCTTGCGACATGTAATGGAATAGATGTTTAGGCGCCCAGACGCTTGTATCGCGCTCGCGTTAGCACTCTTTCGACTTGGTCTGCACATAATCTGTCTCTCAGACGTGGCTTTAAACCGAGGTGTAATAAATAACTTTTAGAAATCATGCGCATGTCTCCTCTACAACAAGCAAGCGTCGACTATGATGCACAAAGAGGCAGCGCAGCCCTGGCCTGTGCTTCGATCTTTCGATTTCGTCAGCATGGTCGCACCCTCTACCGTTTTCTCGCCTTCTGGCCGCGGCCGCTCCGCGACAGAATTGAGAATAGAAGCATGATTAAGGCCGCATTGGAAAAACTTCGTCATCATCACCTGACACGAGTGGAGCTAGGAACGTCCAAGATAGTAAATGCAACTACATCGGCCCATCTTTCCTGCAAGCGGAAGTGCGCTACCCTAACGAAGACTCGAGAGGAGGCGTGAATTCTACGCTGCCACGTGACTGCCGTAGCAACTCGCCGCCAGTCAGTGTGGTTTCGTCGTCGAAATTAGAAACTGCGAAATAAAACTGTATTTCGTGTATGTGCATCTGCTGAGTGCATTTTCTTTTCTTCTTTTTTTTCAAATCTTTGCCTGGGACACATTAGATTTGCCAGCTACTTAAAAAGTCCTCCGTTCATGGTGCTCCGAGGGCATTATCCCTGTGGTGTGTTAGGGCCCTAAAATACACTGCAAAGAGTAAGACGCACGTCGTACCGACACCTTTATCAAGAATGTACATGCATGTAATATTCCCGTAGTTTTATTTGTACGGTGAATTGTTTCGTCTTTTCGGAAGGTTCAGCACGATGACCCTGTCGTCTTCAGGAGTCTTCACAGGAGATGTTTTCGTGAACTACTTCGAAAATACATCAAATGCACTGACACCTGCAAGTAACATGGTTGAAAGCATGTGATTTTATCATACAATTTGTTCATCGAATACATCCACGCAGCATAGAGTGAGCTCTACGCAGCATGTTCACTCTATGCTGCCACACAGCATAGAGTGAACATCTATTTGTATGTCTTATATAGAATGAACTAAATGACGTCATCTACGTCTTTGGTCGAGCTACCAAGCAGGTGTTGCTTTACGGCAGCGCTTCTAGCCTCCAGTTGGCCGGCATTTTCTGTAGCGGCGTCATCCATACTGAGAATTTTTCGCCGTTGGTAAAACAATGCAAAGATTCGGGGAAGGCAGAGCACACTAAGGCAGCACAAAACATTGAAAATCTACAGCCACAGAAGACTGCCGCAAAAAGTATACATTAGCACAGAACACTGAGAAAGCGGTATAGATTTCAAAACAGGAGAAAGTGCCTCAGATCAGGCTGGCCGACGTTTCGATAGGGGACCTATCTTTGTCAAAGGCGCCTTGTCATCCCTGGCGTGTTAGTTTTATGGGGTTAGTGATGACGTCATGTCCAGCGGCGGCGTGTCTGTTGCTGTTGGTAATTGATGCCTGGAAAGAGAGAAACTCGAAAGCAGAGGAGTAAAGCCCTTGCCACATTTCAAGAGAGTTTGCAAACACGTTCGGGTCTGCCATGTCAGAGTTCAAGGTAGCTGCAAAGAAAGAGAAAAAAAAGAAGAGAGAGAAAAAAAAAGGGGGGGGGCGGGTACAACCAAGCGAGAGGACGAGTGCAGCCATCACAAAGAGCTGCAGAAGGTGGTGAGGAAGGGAACTACAGGCGGGGAGAAAAAAAAAAAAGAGAAACCGGGCGGTTTACGTTTAAATGTCCGCCAAGGAGCTGCAGAAGGTGGTGGGGAAGGCAGCTACAGACGACAAAAAGGTACTCGGGCGGCGTACGTTTAAAATGCCGCCTGCCTACTTTAAGTGATATTGAAAGGGTTGCCTGAAAAGCAAGCTCCTGCTTAATGGGTGAAGTAATTGGCTGGCATATGCATCCAGTGTCGTCGGTGGCTTCCAAAAATTGGGCGCCCGTCAACTAAGAGGGTGAAGTAATTGGCTAGCATATGCATCCAGTGTCGTCGGCGGCTTCCAAAAATTGGGCGCCCGTCAACTAAGAGGGGAAAAAAAAAAAGTTGAAAGGAACGAGGGGCGGCCGGGGGGGAACAATCGGAATAAGACTCGTAGAACTTCCTGAGAAAGCGAGGGCTGTGACAATGCTGGCCAGAAGCGGCCTTTGGAGCGCGGAAAGGGGGAAGGAAACCGTGGCTCGGATTCACTAGAAAATGAAAATATCTTAAGAGAATAATATCTACACGTATGTGCACATTTTTACATGCAAGGTTAAGAGATATTAAAAAAGAATATTGATAGTGTATTATGGGAGCTGGTCGGGATTTTATTTTGCGAATAGGTTAAGGTTTTTGAAAGCTGAGCGTACTTCATGTCTCTTAATATTATAGGAATCATGCTATGGCTTTTAACGATTCCAAATTACCACGAGCTAGATTTATTCCTGATGGGTGTAGGGATTGAAATTGTGTATCAAATACGATTCCATGTATTTCCTCTCACGTGGTGACCGGAAGTTTGTTTGTAGAATGTAAAGTTTGGCTTGATCGAAATTGTGGTCTTGTTGATTGAAGTGGCTGGCTACTGCTTTTGGTAAGTTGTGCTTTGTGTCTGCGCGGTGGCCGTTCAGTCTTACATGAATTGGTTGTCCAGTTTCGCCTATGTACTGTTTTTTACAGGTGGCACACTCAATGCAGTAGATCAGGTAGATACATGTAGATACATGTAAGCAGTTGTCTTGCATTTAAGCAATGAGAAACTTTTCGAAACATTCTTGCTTTGCGAAAGAAAAAAAGGGACGCTTATTATGAAGTCGTTTTCAGGTACCTTTTGTGGTAAAAAATACTTCAAATTTGAGAAAGCTCGTCCTGTGACACCATATTCTTTAGCCAGGCTAGAAATGCCTTTTTTAAACACGTTACAGCCATTTTTTCCCTATCTATGGAACACGCATTCTAATATAGTATTACAAATGAAAGAGCGAAAGAAGGGAATTTTTTCCAGCGGCACGGTTCTTTGTGCGACATAACCTAATGAAATCGACAACTATAGGACGGGTGACATTATTTCTCATGTTTATAAGTAGTGTTGAAAGTATGGCAAAAACTAAATGGAGTGAACAAACACATTGGCCCTCGATGATGCCCGAAACCACAACGTTTGAAATGCCTGTCCTGTTATGCCGTAACAGTTATGCTTCTCTTAACTTCTCATAATTTAGAAGCATTTCGGTGTCTTCGACTGCGTGATATGCAAACTGAAGTTTCGGATGTCACGGTGGCTGAGGTATGGTAAGGGGATGGACGCAGGAGTGGTGCATTCGCTGTTGTCAGAACAAGATCTCGGAAAGGCGACGGCCTTTGTGTGACACGTGTGGGCAATACATGCAGCAGTCTGCGATAGAATACATTAACAATCAAGGGTGGAAAAACTATTAGGTTTTGTTGGTGAGAATTTTTAAAATGGGTATTCCACAGCTAGACGAAACAGTGAAAGGGGAAAACTGTCATATGTCCTGTCGTAGCACAAAGCTACAGGAAAATCCATAGACATTTATCAGAAAGTAAAGCCTCCTAGTTGACGAAACTAGGAAACTTGGCTCTGGTGAAGCTAACATCGAAAAATCCGAAGCTTTATATTCTAAGGAATCCTTACGAATTTACTTTCTGATGAGTACGGCTCGATGCCAATTTTCTCTTTCATAACCCATCATGCCAATTTTCCCTTTGATAACCCGCCGTGTTAGTTTTAGGGGAAGTGATTTGCCTAACCAGATAACATTGCTAAAATAAAGATCACCCATAGTTTAATTGCTGCTGCAGTATAATGTGCAATGGCTTGGTGTGAACAGTCAAGAAGCTGACTGCACGAAGCTGACTTCGTGACTATTCACAGATACGAAGGGGTAAGTAATTGAAACGACCAAAAGAGAGGTTTTGCATACTGTCTCCAATGCACCTGCCATCGCTCACTTATCTTCAAAAAAAAAACAAGGCTACCTGGGTAAATAAATGCCAATCCTATTTTTAGCTTAAAAAAATTGGGGTTCTGAATGTCTCCTGCGCACCAAAAATCTACTACAGCAGTTGCTAATGCAATAATTGGTTTGTTTTTCTCTGCCTTGTGTTCTTCTGTGCTGTGATTCACAAACATATTTTGATGGTGAGCCAGCAACTCGCTTATTTGTCGACCTCGCTTGCTATCAAATGGAATTGGAGATGAGATAATTAAAACCTGTTGCTAACAATGGTCCTACTTCTAGAGATGACGCTGAGAAGGTACTTCCTATACGCGTGTCTATGTCTCAAATTGCTCTTATGTCATGATTCAGAAGGAAAATCAAGATGTGATAATCTGGTGCGCCTAAAGAATAAGAATAATAATGAATATCCGTGGAGAATTAACGCACAGGAGAGAGCGTATATAAATACTGAATATCAAATACTCAAACACCATACTTGTCCAGTAAATTTTGGAAATAAACGCCTTTTCCTTTAAACGTCTTTAAAGGGGCACTAAAGGGAAGCAATGAATTAGTTTATAGTTATTAGCCACACTTTGAAAACTCTAGTGTCATTACTTGCGCGAGGATAGATTTATTAGTAGACGAGAAAATCAATATGATGTTTCAGTTTTAAATTTCCCGCTGAAAATTACGATGCTGACGTCCCGGATTTTGAAGTTTTTGTCTTAGGGGCATATTGGCTCAATGAAATTTCAACGAAACGTGCTATGTTGATTCTCTGGCTTGTTCATAACAAAATGTGCTTCATTTTGACCAATTACGAACAACGTGAATCCTTGTAGAAGCCGTCAGGTTATGCGACGTCACTGCCACTGGCGCGGGAACTTCAAGATGGCGTCGCCCTCCGCATTCTCTTTTTTAGCGTCTCCTCGATTACCCAGCGTCTTCTGGCGGCAAATGTTGTGTTCTTGGTATCATCAAAGAGTAGCTAACTAACAAGAGAAAAGTTGTATTCCTCTTTAGTGTCCAAGGTAATGAAATGGCTTTTACTGCAAAGCTGGCTTTGTTTATTGAGGAACACCTTGTGGAAAAACGCGACATGGTGATCTAGTGGTTACGATGTTCGAATGCTCACCCGAAAGTTGGGGGACTGAATCTTGGCCGCGGCGGCCACACTTTGATGGAGGCAAAATGGCTCAGACCAATGTACTTACATTTAGGTGGGCGTTAATGAACACCAGATGCTCAAACCTTCCTGAGCGCTCCACTACAGCGTTCCTCATAATCATATCGCGTTTTTTGGGACGTATAGCCCCAACAATTATTAGTATTCTTATTATTATTCCTAAATATTACTTTGAAACAAAACATCCAGTTTTCACACGTGTTAAATAGTATTTGTTGACGGCGGCGAAATTATCATCTGAGGCAGTGTCGTGTTAGAATTCAACAAAATGAGGCATTCATCGACTGAAGTAAAGAAGGGGACTTTTTTCATGGTCTGTTCTCATTAATATCCTTCATCGACTGAAATTTGTCAACAGAGGTTGTTGCTGAGCTAGTTGGTTCATTACTTGATGACAAAAGATATACTGCAAAATGGACGGGGACGAAGTGAAGACACGAACTGACAAACATGTTTCGACAACTCATCGAATTAACAAACACCAACTTTGTGCGTTCACTTCGTCACCGTCCTATATGCGCCATAGGCCTACCTATATTCCTGAAATGAATTTAGCGGATTTAGCGCCTGCAATGCAGTAAATAGAACACGCCACACGTCTCAAACTTTGCACCCGAGCCTGAAAATAAAACATGAGTTCACCAAATGTACTCCATAGTGTAGTACCTTTCCGAATGTTGAAAAGTACCGAATGGCTTTAAACTAGCTTTTCTCCCGCTTGTTATTTGCGTATTTACGACAGAAATGACCGAAATGGACCGAAGAAAGACAACGCCTGGCGCTGTGTGGTCAGTGTTAGTGCTTCCTATACAGACTCCTTCCTACCTACTACCAGAGAACCTCGTCAAACAACTACCGGTTCCACATCCCTTTATCTTTAATGCAAATAGCAATATTCCCCCTATGGCAGCTAGAGCAGTGCCAGTATGTTCGGTGATTCGTGTTGTTACGTCTTTTATAATAATACTATCTGGAGATTTACGTGCCAAAACCACGATATGATGATGAGGCACGCCGTAGTGGAGGGCTCCGGAAATTTTGATTGCGTGGTGTTCTTTAATTTGAACTGACATCATACAGCACACGGACCTCCAACATTTCGCCTCTATCAAAATGCGACCGCCGTGGCCGGGATCGAATCCGTTACCTTCAGGTCATCGGTCAATCACCGTAAGCTCCTACACCACCGCGCGGACTACTATATTGGTTAGAAGTGTATATACAAATCCAGCCACGAAGACCAACGCACATAACCCTATGTATATGTTATAGAATCTGAGGTGCTCTCAAATAGGATGCAGATTTTAATCCCACTAGGAAAGCGAACTTGTACTCTTTAATTGCATTGTGTGCGATATATGCGATGTACACCTTGCTGCCTGATCTTCTAGGGAAGGCCTCAATCGATACTATAATTAGACGATAAAAATATTATCTTACCTTCGGTATGCTTGGTAACACTGTCACTGAATTTGAATCCGTCGCCTCCGTTTGTAATAAAAGAAGTCGTCACGATGCTGTACACCATATTCCTTCTAACTGGCTTATAGACAGGAATACTACAGTTGGCGCATAGCATTTTCAGTGATACAACTCTTTGACCATTCGGCTGGCGGAAGTCATATACAACACGGGCACCTACGAAAAAAAGTGCACACACTAAGAGCTGGCCTCAGGGGCAGCAACTTGTTGAACTAACTGAATTAAATTGCTCGTCATATTAATGCAACGGCTATAAAATTCTCAGCACAGATTTATTACGACGTAGAGTTGTCGCAATAAATTTGAACATGCGTTATGTGTTATTCATATATATATATATATATATATATATATATATATATATATATATATATATATATATATATATATATACAGAATATAGAAGAAAACAAGAGCGTGAGTTCTTTGAAGCGTATGTCATAAACAAGTTGGGAAGCAGATGCATCAGCATGCAATCTCTTCACCTATTTTCATATGAACTAGACTATCTTGACGATTAGTGCGGTAGGCGGTTTTATCTGGGTTTACTATGTGGCAGTGTTATTGGTAACACGTGGTTTTGTTCGTTGCTTTTTACATTCAATCGACGAAAAATAAGGCTTAGTTGCGACTGCGTTTCTTTTCTGTCATCTCATTTCTTAGCACTTTTTACGCGGCGCTACACCCAAACCTGCAATGAAATACCTACTAGCCTGCATTGGCACCCTTGTTCGTACTATACCGCTACATTTCTATAAATAATTTTTGTATTACTCTCTGTTCATCGGTAAAATTAAATCAGGCTATGCCGCGACGTTTCCACAGCGACTCCAGTCGCAAGACGACATTGCGACAAGACAACATTTATTCCCAACAGTGAAATACGCAATGCAACCATCGCAAAACACAGTGTGTTACTCCGTTATGTAATGATAGCGGTGGTGAGCTTAAACCATTCA
This sequence comes from Rhipicephalus sanguineus, assembly GCF_013339695.2. NCBI lineage: Eukaryota > Metazoa > Arthropoda > Arachnida > Ixodida > Ixodidae > Rhipicephalus > Rhipicephalus sanguineus. The sequence goes on along the minus strand of NC_051182.1, from coordinate 82,553,285 downwards.
CTTGAGAAAGTAGCTATTCCAAAGGATCTCAGATCCTGCTTGTTTGCTTTGCAAAGCGGGTGCTGTGCCAAACGTCCTTGCATAAATATTATTAATTTATGCCCCTTATTCAATAATTTTCTATCTTTGGTAAACCCAATTAGTACGCGTGAACAGACCTCTCTAAAACAATTTCAACGAACATAGAGGCGAATATAAATATACCCATTGTACGCACTTACGGTTATTTCTATTAATCGGTTTGCTGGACATGGTTCCTGTCACTGTGTAAATTGCTCAGTTCTCTCGTGTTACGATAACAAATATCTAAATGTTCGCGTAAAGCATGTGACATTGTTCTCATCATAGTGAATTTTGTTTCGCTGCTCCGTATGTAATAGGTTTCTACAACTTGATTTATACTCCATTTCCGATTTTGCTATCAATATTCACAACTGTGCTTTGCATGTCTGAACTGGTATATGCATAACGAAATGGTTTCGGCCGTTTTTTTTGTTTTTTTTGTTATTACTTGAATACATACCTGACACTTGCAAAAATTTTCCATTCAAGTCTGGATACCAAGCGAAATCACGCACACCGTATTCAATCATATTCCACAGTTCACTTCCTTTCATATTCATCACGACCAAATCACTGTCGTACGGCATGGCACCCAGTAGATCTCCCAGAGTAACGTTTGCTGGAAGGGAAAGTGCATATTGTAATGCGACCAGCCTACGTATTGTTAGTGATAAGAGAAACACAAAGGGTCCACTGTAGCATAAGGCAGCGATAGAACGCAGCCACGGAGTTCAATGAAACGGACATCAATATCGTCAGGCGTCCCCTCAAATGTTGCTTGTGAAGAAACTAAGCGGAAAACACAAAGCTTTTATAAGAACATCGAAGCGAAGGCAGCGCTAACTTGTTTTTCGCGCCGTGGTAAGTGAGCACTTTTTGAGTTACGCTGCGAAGTACGATACAATGGATTCCATGCCACCGTGCAGCCGCACTCCGAAGGCGTTGAATTGCAAAAGTGTTCGCATGCCACAAATACTGCGCATTCGACAAAAATTCATGTGATCAGCCTTATGTACTGCAATATGACGTATCTAATTACTACCATTCATTGCTCAATTTTTCGGTAACATACCTTGAACTTGTGCTTCAATCGCAATGGAATCAAGCAGAGCGCCAACGTATTTGGCATTTGTTCATGCCGCAAAAGAGCTTGTGCTGCTCTTTTTAACCGAAGTGTTGTTAAGACACCTGACCTTGAGTCAAATAATTCGTGGTACGGTGTCGGCGACAAAACAAATAGTGCCAAAAGCTTCGTGACCAAGCGATGGCGTCATGTTATGGCATCGTCTTTTGTTGTAAGGGGGAACAATACCGAAGGCTGTGAAACACTACGTGAAGTGAAGAAAGCTTAAAAAGGACAGGGGGCTGCAATTGTCTATTACTGTCAAAGTATTTAAGGACTGCCTCGTAAGAGCATATGCTTTCGCTTATAGCGTTTGCTCTAGGCAATGTCAACTATTTATTTTAAACATTTATTATTGCGACAGCAATTATATGGACAGTCTCGGCTGGTTTGGCGCCGTCTTCATGTACCGTATATATATATATATATATATATATATATATATATATATATATATATATATATATATATATATATATATATATATAAAAGTCCGAACAAAAATTAATTCAGAAATATGCTTCCGAAGCGCTGAATCGAAACAGTGACTTCTCGCTCCGCAGCGCGTAGCGCTAACCACTACGCCACAAAGCGCAGATCCTCCGGGTAGCTAACGCCGAGCGTTATATACACACTCATCTACCACTGGCAGGACTCAAAGACGGCAGGCGCTTAAAAGTGTTTCTTCATTACCAGCGAGATGGCGCGAGGAGCGCGACGGGCGCATTTAAAATTCGCCGGGCAGCTCGCTCGCTTCTTCTGCTATTTGCGCAGGCAGAACCTTGCCCTTCTGCTTTCTTCTCGAACGGTAGTTGCTGCCGGGTGGTAGATATTTCTGCAGCCTAGCAGCGCGTTCATCCCGGGCCGCTTTTCTTGCTATCGCATTCATTGCTTCGCCCTTGCGGAGAAACCGACTTTTTTGTTCACAGAGATTGGTGTTAGGTAACAGAGGGATGAAGACACAATTTCTTCGTTGAACTTGCGTTCAAGTTTTCACGCATTAAATTTCTAAAATAAGCACCTGGACTGATGGCAACTTTTTCTGGGAAAGAGGTCTGAATATGTGATTCTGAAGACAGTAAGAATTTCTCGGCGATACCAATATCCGACAATAGTATATAGCCAATACACAATACTGAAAATATTGATATCCGACAATAGTGTTGCTTCAAAGTGCATGCACGCCTCGTCAGCATAAAGATGGGCCACTCTGACAAAACACTACGCCGTAACGTCCAGGCAGTCGCTAAAATACTAGAGTACAGCTTCAACAATTTTGGCGTAAGAATACACTGGAAACTAAAGGTAGAAATTGTTATTTGCTCCGGTATTAGATTTTTTGACAACTCGAGAGGTTGGTACTGGGCTTACTCACAATTTTGCCTTATAGTGTCCCTCGCGATGCCTCCGTTGATGACGGCGGCGTTTATTACGGACCAGGCTCCTCGAAAAGGGCTGTCCCTGTTCGCGTAGAAATCAAGGAATGAATCAGCCATCAAGTTAACAGAATTGCACTCCCTGTAACGGCACAGCTTTCCGTCGGCCTCCAGCACGACTTTGGTGGATCCCACTGTTTTTCTGATCGCATCGTCCACGATCTTTTTGTACGGCATCATGCTGTCCAAAATGCGCATATCTGAAAAGATACAATATTTGTTAGGGTGTCTCGATTTTCTATTCAGCATATTGCGGAGCAGAAAACGCATGACATATAAAACAGCGAATACGAGCGAATAAAACGGACCGATATATAGATGGTGGCGGATATTGAAATGCTGCGGCGACTTAATAAATTATTGAACACGATAGAACAAGCCTCGTTCTTCCTTTTTAGTCCGTTTTCTTGCACTAATGGGACTTCAATAAAGAAGTGCTGATTGGCGATCGGTTGTAAGTTAATTCGTTACGCATGGCACATTTGCTCGTCACGTTTCTTTTACGACTAAAGTGCTGAAGGTGACGTTCAGTGGGCTTGCGACATACTGAGACGATTCCACATGTGATATATATTCCAATGGGGTGGTCAGTAAAGGAAAACGGCGACTTGTTTAACAAACAAACAAACTATCCGGTAAACATTCGAATGCAGTCCTCTCAATTGTGCTATTGCACAGCCCTTGTTCGCGTTAAAGCATAATATGAATTTCATTTCACCACAAGTAACAGACGCCAACGAAAGAACATCTGCCGTCGACAACATCCTTAATAAGCCAGAAAACCTGATAGAAAGAAATACAGATGCTCAAGAAGCCTGGAGGTTTCACCATGAAGATGCCATGACGTCATTTATTGCAATGGCACCTGTTAGTGCGATAATGGTGAAACTGAATCACATTGTCTGCTTCGGGTGGCGAGGACTGCGTAAAGTTTATTGAGCTACAGAATGTTTACCAGTAAGACATCACAATGAAATTGACACGTTGTTTTTTTTTAATTCGAAACACTGCCCATGTGAGCAGTAATTAGTGGTATCAAAAATGCACATGCAGATTTGCTTCGTGTATAAAGTCTAATAGTGAACGGTGCTAAGGTCCATGGATAGAGCGTCGACGTCGGTTGGTCGGCCAGGCCTGAGGCCCATCGTACGTAGATGGCGACATGCCTTATTTGTAGGCCTCTACAAGTCCACAGGAAGTGTGGATTGGGGCGTAAAAGTGGGCATGGTGCATCATATGGTCCACGGTAATGTTCCGCCTAGAGAGTTGTCACAGATGGGGCAAGTGCCACCAGGACGCGAAGACTCCACAACGTAACCTCCTCTCAGCGGCGGCGCGCAATTGAGAGTTATAACTTGGTGAATCATTTTCTCTTCTAATAAAAAGCCAGTGAACATGTAATTATCAAACAAAGTGAACATGTAATTATGAAACAGAGTTATCAAACAAATATTTGCTTCAAACTGACTAAGTGGTCCGGTTTAGTTAAGCTTTTATAAAATTATACAAGCGAGGTGCAAAGCCGAGAATATCGTTGCAAGGTAAATTCAGCCATAATGAGTATACATGGAACATTTTGTAAACCTTATTTCAATTTGCTGTTCATAAGACTACATAAAGCTTGCTCAAAATCTGGGGCATATCAATTGTCAACACACTTGTCGGTGAACAATCGTTCGCTTTAACAGTGACGACTGGTAAGCCATAGAAAATAGGAAAGTGGTTCAAGTATTCATTTCCAATGTCATCATCTATGATCCAATACGCTTTTTCATCCGCGCTCAATAATACACGTGGAGTTACATTTTGAAAGTGAATCTTTCTTTCGCTCTTCGGCTGACTTTTCGGAGGCCGTTGGCATAATGGACCACCCTTAGTCAATTCGCTGCGGCGTAGGCACTAGCCTTGAGGTGGAAAGAAGAATGGCGCCCTTCTTTCACTTCCCTCCAAAGACGCTGCTCCACGTTGCCTAATTGGTTCAAGAAACAAGTGTCTCTCCTCTCCTTAAACTAATACTACGCGGCACCGGCAGTGAGGGGGAAAGCAAAGTTGGCACTGAAAACAAAATAAACTCGATACACTGACCACGCTTTCTCATTTGTCTCCCCGTCAGGCCTGTGAGGCCTTGCGAATCCTTACTGATGATGCAGGCGGGTGACACGTGCGTTGCGCGAGTCAAGTGGAGGAACATGCATATTACGCTGGGCGATCTTCACATCAGCGAGGCAGCAACACAAATGCAACTTAATGACGTCCTCGCGCGTTCGATTCAGTACGCACCCGGGGCTGTGCTCTCTGGCTACGACAACAACAAGGACAAGTCTACACCCTTGGTTTTCAACGGAGATCTGAACGTCGGCCTACGAAAGCTGGCTAGCCGGTGACTAATGACTTTCATGGAAGATGTCTATGACGTGCGCCTCGTTAACAGTCCTCTTCGCACTCTTTGCTACACAAGTCAAGCACCGGTGGGGCGATTAACGACGTGTTCGCCAGGGGAATGGAGACGTTCTATGGCTCTCGTTAGTCTCCTATTTCTCGACGCGCTCGCCACTGCTCAACGTTCTGCAAAATCAAAGGCACAAGAACAAGAACGCCTTTATAAGAAGGCGACACGTACTTTCGTTTTAAACCCGTTATGCCCCCACGACCATGCATTAATAGCAGGTGGCTAGTTTAATTCTATTCTGCGTATAAAAACACTGAAATTAATGACAATGTCTAAATGAAAAAAAAAGCTGTCTTCTGAGTGGTGGAACTGACTCGCAGCACAAAAAGAACGAGGTGGGCTGTGCTTTTGTATCCATCAATGTGATCAATGTGCTTTCAGTGTGACAGAGAAGGCATATCACATGGAAATATATGCGTTATTATGTTTAAATTTCCGTCATTTCCATAAAGGTATATACATTTGTTTTTCAACTTGCATACTCTTGTTGCTTTTTTCGCAAACATCCCTAAAAGTTTCACTTGATGACGACTACCCCATAAGCGTGGGATCCACCCATTTTTTGTATAAATCAAGTGGGCAGCCGATGTGGCCCAAATGTTTTGTGGTCAATGAGCTTATAAAAGCGACAGCGTGTGTATAAGTCGATAGAGACATTGTACTAGCAGCATGTGTTTCCTTTTATTTATATCGCAGGATGTTGTGCCCTCGTACAAGTACCTTATCAACCAGATGAATTGTGATATTTCTTAGGGAATGCGTATTGATTATGTTACTGGCACCGCTGACTGCATACTGGGCTTCTTAAGACCCATTTTTAACACTTAAGTGTTTTACGCCGGGGTCCACCAAGACTCTCATGACGTATTTTCATGAAGGAAATACGTCAGCATATTGAACGCCATGAGATAGCAAAGAAAACACTACCGCAAAAAATAGGTTGACGAGAGTCGAACCCATGACCTCTCGGTCTGCGACGATGGCTGGCGGGCGTTTAGCCCACTGAGCTACCGCCAAACACATAAAGGAGGCTACATGAACGCACCTTTTACATTTCAAACTGTCCTCTCGCAGTGCTTTTGTATGAATGGATGGATGTTATGAGTGCCAGCTTCATAAGGCTGCCGCGACATGTGTGGAACTAGGCTAAAAAAAAAAGACTTCGTTGCCTCCACCAATAGCTCCTGCAACGCTCCGTTGGTACGACCATCCCATTCGGCGCGTTTCCAATAGGAGAAGTGTAATGTCGTCAACGCTTTAGCAGACCGCCAGGGGGTGCCTTTAGCCGAAGCCTCGCTCATAGCATCGATCCATATTAAAAAAAATAGCTCTCCGACGCTCGCCTGGCTGTCTCACTGCGTTCCCCGCTCGCCCTGTGAGAATCAACGGCAGGCTAGAAGGAAGACACGTCGCTCGTCGCGTTTCTCTTCGCGTTTCACAACGCTGTGAAGGAGTGCATATTAATATCACATGTGCTTGTTGACCCCATCTTTGCGCGGGATTCACCACAAGAGGTGTCCAGGTATATCTTGACAACTTCAGCTACCGCGAGGGTTAAATCATGATCATGGGCGTTAGCCGTCGGGAAACAGATGTGCCACCGTCAACGTGGGTGTATCCACATCAAGCGGTGCTATATATGCCAACATTGAACAAGCTCTCATACAATGTACAGACACTGTACAAGGTGTACAGATATTGTACAGGCTCTCATATACCAGTGCACTATAAGCAATTAACTATTTCTGTAACGACGCGTTTCACTTTCGTGTTATACCGATTTCCATGACGGAGGGATCAGCCATTTTTTTTATCACATAACCTTGATTAGTTAAACTGAACTTGTATGAAACACTTGCTCCTTCTAAATTAGCATACCCTAGCTAGTCAAATCACAATTCTATAAAACGCTTGTTCCCTTAAATTTATAATGCGCGAGCTATACCTAGGATTCTCATAAGCTAAAGGTTTAGCGGCTATCAAACCCATCTAAAACCGCGCAGCTTGTTTTATTTTCTCAAGTGAGTATGCTCATGCCAGCGCATCACCAACGTAAGCAACACTTGCGTTAACTAGACTAGGCTTGCGACGTGAATGCACGCCCTTGTTCGCCGAGGTCTACCCTTATAATCATTTGTCAAAAGTCGTTCTTGTTTAAACATCTTTTTACGCGTCATCACGTTCAACCCATCATGCAAAGTTGGTATGCTGTCTTGCCCAATTATTATGTTGAATAAATTTCGAAGTCTAGAAAAAAATGAATACACCTTACCGCATCCATCGCGGCCACCACCGACGTCAACAGCTTAAAAAGTGCCGTTCATAACATTTTTTCTTAGCGTGTTTTCGTTTGCAACAAGAGCTTCTTTATTATGCTGTGCAAACATCTGTTATCCACCTCTCGTTCCTGCAATACCCTCAGACATTTGAAGTATATACATGAAGACTAAATACATGATTTAGCCAATGTATCCACTTCTGCAGAAATAAAATGCCTTTACCATGTGAGTGCGCGTGGATCAAATAAACCTCTTTTCTGCGAGAAAGTAATTACATGATTATATTTCGGGAATATTGCGATACTCTATAAATTCTCGAGAAGGTACCTTGAGGTATGTCCTGGCTCAGCAATATTGGATTGCCAATCCAGTGGGTTATGACTCCATGTCGGTTTATTTCCATACGGAGGTGGCCCAGATATTTTCCGAAGCGGTAATCTTGCACAATGAGGCAGTATGTTCCATCTGATCGTTTATGCACAACAGGATACGGCCCTTCGGGCTTATCGTCAACCGGTGGGCTTCCTGCGAAAAGTGAAGGAACCTGTAGATAACACAGCTACTGCCACAATATTGTGATGTAGGTAACAGGCATTAGCATCGAGTTCTTTCCATTATCGAGCGCTCTCCTGGAGTGATTGCCTGCGTGCAAGTGAGCACTTTTATGGTTTCAGATAATCACCGACATAGAATTAAGCAACGTGGGCGCCTGTTCAGTTGTATGGTTGTGGTATAGTTCCTCAACGTATAGTGAAACTGTGGCACTTAAATGAACGAATGCAATATGTCTAAAACGTTATAGTCTGTATTAGCAAAACACTGGAACAAGAGTTGTGAAGGCAGCTGCTCATTTTTTAGCGTCTTTATAGGTATGCGTGAGTGGAAGATGTCCTGTTCTGATGGAACGATAGCGGCGACCGACAGACAGGTGAAGCTGCAAAACGAATGGTAAGCACATGATATAGCTTTTCGTATGACAAGAAGCAAACTACTTTCTCTATCCGTTTAACGTACTGAAGATTAGTCTTAAATTTTAGAAGGCGCACGTTTCTCTGCTACAACTTACTGTGATCGGCATTCCAGCTGCTGGCAGCTTCGCGGCCGAGAATTTGCGCAAAACGAATGTTCTTGCAGTTTTTCGGTAAACGCGAGCGCTTAGTGTGATTAGTGGACAAATCCATTAGCTTGATCTTTCTGGCACTCATATAAAGCAACAAGTGTAGTGTTCACAATAATCGTTTCAGTTTTACCTCAAAGTGCAATGTTTTGTGCCTTGGAAGCTATATGACGCCTTAAGGGGTGAATCATTTGCCAGCGCAGGAGCTTTTGAAATACGCTTGCAGATGGCATGATTCCATGAAAGCAACATAGTTTCAATGAATTCCCTATTCCTGCTTGCTAAAAATCCGGCACAAAAGTTCTGCCTATAGAATATGGCAATGCCTAGCGGTGACCTTTCACTAGAACCTCGTGACAAGCTGCAACACAGCGAAATATCAAGCATTCTTGCATTATGAGGCACGCCTTTGTCTCTACGCCTACGCAGGTCACTGCGTCACAGTTCACGGTGTCCTTTCAAAAAGTGATTTGGTAGAGCATACAGAAATGACCCAGGGATGGGCTATAGCGAATCTAGAGGAGAATTTCAAAACAATCACAAAAAGTCGTGACGACAAACCATTGGTTGTTACTCTCAGAACACGCAACCTAAATGAATATATTAAAACGGGTTGACTTAGGTCCTTGTGCAACCGTACGTATGATATATGCGAGATTTTCAAGTAGGATTGAATCAAACAGCTGCGAAATTGAAACATCAATTGCAACATTACCTAATTACTAATATGGAGGGGGATCGCAAAGTAAAATTGGCAAGAGCGCTATCAAATACATTTATTCCGATGCTGTCTCGTGCCTGTGCCTCCTATGCTCATCTTCGTAGTGTCTGGATCTGTGTCATAATATATTTGCAGAACATCTTTGCCACGTCCTGCTCTTACATGAGAGCGTCGAGTGGCGTATAGAGGTAGCTATGCTCGCAAGGAACCCATTTGTCCACGCTTATTCACACCCCTCCAAGAGGCATGGTCCTTTCAAAAGAATACGTATGGAGACAGATAGTTCGCTTTTTCTGAATTTACGTTTGCCTCGTCTACATGGCACCTGAAGGGCTACTGATCTAACTGCATTGATTTTGAATGAAGACTGCTAATATGTTCAAATCTTTCATCCTCGCCACAGAGTAACGCTGGAGAAGTGTTCTGCGTGCCACGAAGATGTGCATATTTAGTTTTGAAGACAATTGCGGGAACCAATATTTTTGTTCAGTTTGGTTGAGACTAGCACGCTGTTCATTCGGCATGGAAGAAGTGTGTGTACGTTTCAGTTCTCGAGAACATGAATGCTTGGTGTTTAACGCTAACGCTAGAAGCCAAGAAGGTGGCAAGAACAAGGATTTCATGACATCGATGGGTTAAAGCTTCCCTGTCTGCCGCAGCCCTTTCTCCGACTCCGACCGGCAAGGAATAAATAAATAGGAAACCCTACCAGCTCACATTTCTACGTCCATACACTTTTTACCGCAAAAGGCGACCAGAATAATACACTTAGAGAGACTTACCTGAGTACAAAAACGTGTTCGTGTGCCCACCGATAATCAGGTCAAGCTCAGGGCATGCCGCGGCGAGTTTTTGGTCAACGTCGAAGCCAACGTGGCTTATCAGGATAAAAGTATTAATACCTCGTTGTTTGAGATTGGCGATCTCGCGGTTTATACTCTGAATTTCTGGCAGTATCTGGATGCGACCTGCAAAAAACGATGCGACCGCCGTATATTGGAACCAGCATAACTAATAATACTGCAATTAGAATTGCAGGATGTGGATTCCGAGGCGTAATAAATGCCATAAAACGTGTTAACTAAGAATAGTAACAATAGGGCGTATAAAGTGCTTGATAAAATGCTTGAAAAGAAAGTGGCAGTTTCTTGGTTAAGCAGAACACTCATCAGCAGTGCACATTTGCTCGTAATATCATGGCACCCGTTGCACTCTTAAAAAAGCGCAGGCCTGCGCGGAAAGCGCAGCACAGTCACAGCGAAAGTTCGAAGACCGGCATTTCTAGAACCCGATAAACTCTCTTGTGCTACTAATAAAACTACACTAGCAACGTACCCACTGCACCACAAATCATAATGTTTGTCATGTTGGGAAGCACCCACCATGACATTACTCGTCATTCTGCGGAGAAGCGAGGTACCATCTGTAGGCATTATGTGCAGTTTCTTGATGCGACGGCGGATGACGATGAAGAATTATGGCTGAGCCTTTTGTAATGGGTTGGAAGCTTTAAAGGACCCACTAGTTACATAATTCGCATTGTGTGATGCCCGGTCGTTATTTCACTCTCCCACCACGCTTTATAACACACGCTAACATCAGAAAGAGACAGAAAGAGGGAAATAACTTGATTGAGACCCTGAGGAAATAGATCATGGGGCCTTATGGGCTTCCTTGGCAACCAGTAGAAGTGCACTTGCGAGCAACCCACTACGCTATAAGTCATCATAATTTTTGTGAAGTAGGGAAGCAGCCACTAAGCATTTTTTGTCATTCTGCGCAGAACCATGGGACCTGCTAAACATTTGTAAGGCATTATGTGCACTTTGTTGATGCTATGGCTGATGACGATGAGGAATTATGGCAGATCCATTTGTAATGGGTTGGAAGCATTCAACAATCCACTCGTTGCGGAATTCACATTGTGTGACGCCTAGTTACATTGTTCGCATTGTGTGACACTTGCTTGTTATTTTACTCTTCTACCACTCTACATTACATATGGTAATGTGGTTCCTTCCTGAAATAAATCCTATATAGCACTCTGAAACGCGGTTCCGAAAACACAGCGCGGTTTAATAATGTATCTCCGACATTGTTCCAACTACCTCTTCCTTCTCCTCAGCAGACTACCCAATACTAGTTTATGTCCCAAGTGTGTCGTGCCAGAAGAAGAAGAAAAGTATGCCACAGATAGGCCCCCCATTCATTCCTCAACCATATTCGGATTGTAAAACAATTTAATTTCTCAAATAAGGTACCACCTGTTTCATGGCCGATCCCCCGCGGTGGATTGCGCCAAGTAACTAAGGATCAACCAACCAACCAACCTGCAGTCAAGTGGCCGTAGGCAATTGAAGAAAAAAAATGATCAGACGGAGCTTGTCAGAATGGGTGCCGGCTTGACCATTTCAATGCTGACTGTGTGTTCATGCCCATTACGCAGGATTCTAAAATGATGTTCAGAACACTTGATGACTGGGAAAGGACCGTCATAGCGAGGATGAAGAGCACGGCGAGACGCATCGACACGAACAAAAACGTGTGAAGATGTCGGTGGGTTTGCCGGCAGAAAAACGTCGTTCTTAGTGTGAGCTGAAGTTGGTGATGGGCACAAGTTTTGCATGAAGATCCGCAGACGCAGGACGAAAGAAGATGGATCCGAAACACTCCGCGTAGAAACGGGGCTGACGAGGTCACCAGGCAAACGGAGTGTGCAGCCATAAACCATCTCGGCTACAGAGCAGGCAAGTTCTGGCCGAAGTGTTGAACGCAGGCCGAGAAGCACGGTGGGGAGGTGTGATAACCAATTTCTGAAGGAAAAAATTGTAGCGCAAAGCAACACACGCACAGACAGAGAGGACGCGCTTGGCTCCAGAACTAGATAAATTTAACGTCACTAAGGCCTACATATATGTGGATGACTACCTGGTCATCTTAAATTGCGAAGGTAGCGCTGTTCCGGATCTAGTTCTTTCAGACATACAGCAGGCATTTGACAATGCAGGTGAAGGGCTTCGGTTCACTAGGGAAATGCAAGAGGACAACAGCATTCAGTTCCTTGATTTAAAGCTGTCCTTCACGGACAAGCACATTTGCTGGATGTATGATTCCAGAACTAAGAAAAGTCTGTTGCCCTTTGACAGTGCCCACTCAAAGCTTGTTAAGAGAGGTATCGCCATGACTTGCCTGAAAGCTTCTCAAGAAAAATCCTGCCAACATCAAATGCATGCTCGTTTTCAACTGCAAATTGTCCGCCTTAACGCTTCAAAGTTCCCTGCTTGGTTGGTCTGAAGTGTTTGCGAGTTCCTTCTGAAGAAGCGAAAGGTCCTGGAAACAATGACTCTAATGAGCATGAGCGACAACCCACGATACTTATACCGTACGTACACCGTATCTCGCACAACTTGAAAAAAGCCCTCTCAAAGTACAGTGTCAACGTCGTGTTCATGGCTCCATGCAAGCTCTCGAAGGTATGTTCCATGATGTCGAAAAGAAAGAGCAAGAAATGTGAAAAAAACATGACACGACTTTCACCGAATGTGATACCAATGTCGTGTATAAGATCCCCCTCAGCTGCGATAAAGTTTACATAGGACAAACAGGTCGATGTTTCAATGAGAGGGCCAGAGAGCACGCGCTGTCTGTTAAGAACAACTCGGGAGGGCATTTGGCCGAGCATTGCAAAAAGATGCGGGTGCACACCTGAGATTGTGCGCACAAGTTTCTTAAAGAGGGCACTAGATAGCACAGAAAGGAAGATAGTTGAAGCCTACTATATTTTAAAGACCGGTGACAACTGCATTAGCACGACTTCAATAACACTCATTAGGAATGAAGTGACCTTCTTAGAATTACATGTTTAACTTTCACCTCATTTGGGTTATCTTACTTTCGTTTTTGCTGTTTTATTGACGCCCCTTTGCACGTTTAAGTCTTGTTGCCGTTATTTCTTGTTGACTTTTTGACGCACCCCATTGGACCTTTAGGTGTTGTTGTCGTTTTCATTACAATTCTGCTTGCAGAAGCACACACGCTTCCGTTAGAGATAAAAAACAGAAAGAAAAAAAATTTCTTGTTTGTTTTTCTTCATTGGTTTTTCTGATTGGTTACGCCCGCAATTCGTCGTTTGTGGTGTATACTGAAGCATCGCTTTTAGATATGACGCATTGCTTCCTAGTTTCTATTCATGTAGAACCGTTGTTATCGCCATGTAAGAACCAATCTTATGAACAATCTGCAAGTTTCCTTGCTTATTTTTTGGTCATTTTTCCTTTATCTAGCAGTTTCAAAATTGCAATCTGTAGAACACGCTTGCAACCGCCAAAGTCATGGAGCTTTCTTGTTATGCAATGTTTGCCAAAAATAATTTCCTGCTGACAATGCTTATAGATATGATCCCCCCTTAGCTTTGTGCCTGATTATCGCGAGTGTCATGTCCTTGCTGTTCTTGTGTTCCTTATATATGTACGTACGTTTCTTCAATAAACACAGTTGGAAGTTAGCACCAGTCCCGTCCTCTCTGTCTGTCCGTGTGTTGCTTTGCGCTACAATTGTTTCCTTCAGAAGTCATGAACCAACTAGCCCAACAAAACGTACAGCTGATACCCAATCTTCGGCGAAAGGCTGCGAGGCCAGTGCTGCTTTTAGATGACGATGGAGTCTCTCTATCATGCCATTTGATGCTGGATGATACGCAGTTGTGCGAATACGCGCACAACCCAGTAGAGATGTGACAGAGGTGAAAATCGCTGACTCAAACTGTCTGCCTCGATCAGTAGTCACCGTTGATAGTACACTGACACGGCTAATCCAGGTAGCAAGAAAGGTACGAGCAACTGTTTCTGCCGTGATGTCAGGCATTGGAGCTTCTTCATGCCACCTGGTGTACCTGTCAATACACGTAAGCAAATATGTATATCCCCGACATGGAGGTAAAGGCTCGACAATGTCCAAATGAATGGTGTCCAAACGTGCATCAGGGAGAGGGAATTTTCCCCATGGGGGCTTGGTGAGCCGTTGTACCTTGATACGCTGACATGCTGTGCAAATGCGAACCCAGTCACGAATGTTAGCGCGTATGCGCGGCCAGACATAGCGTTCAGTGACCAGGTGTTGCGTAGCTCTTACGCCTGGATGGCAGATGGAGTGGAGGGTGTCAAAAACAGCACGACGCAGCAGTGAAGGAACGTAGATACGAGTGCAGTTGTGTGAAACATCGCACCAGAGCGTAACGCCGTCGTCGGGAAAGTTGACTTGTTCCAGTCGGAGGGAAGTAGAGGATCGGAGTCGTGGAAGCTCATCGTCTAATGCCTGTGCCTCCGCGAGCGAAGACAATGAAAGGTCGGTGGTGCTTGTCGTGGCATTGATGGTAATACTACTGAGAGCGTCCGCTGCACTGTTAAGTTGCCTTTTACATAACGTATGTCTGTGGTGAATTTGGCAATGAAAGCAAGGTGTCGAAGTTCTGTCGGAGTGTGCGTGGCACTGCAGGAACGTAAAGCCGAAACAAGTGGCTTGTGGTCGGTAAGAATGGCAAATTGTCGCCCTTCAAGGAAGTACCTGAAATTCTTCACCGCAAGGTAGGCCGCGAGGAGCTCCCGTCCGAAAGTACTGTATCGGCGCTCAGTGTCGCGTAACTTGCGGGAAAAGAAGGAAATTGGAGCCCATGCACCAATGATCCATTGATAAAGAGCGGCTCCAACTGCTTCTGAAGAAGCGTCCACCATGAGGCTAGTGCGAGCAGTTGGTGAAGGGTGGTGCAGGAGGGTGACCTGAGCGAGTTTGGTCTTAACGGTGGCAAAAGCTTGATCCGCGACCGTGTCCGAGGGACGTGCGGCTGACTCGGCTGTCGAAATCGAGAGTAGTGCTTCCAGAGACTGCAGCAGTGAAGAGCATGTAGGGATGAAGCGGCGATAAAAATAGACGAGTGCGAGAAAACGTCGCAGACTACGTATTGACGTAGGAGGCGTGTAGTCGATGATAGCTTGAACCTTGTCAGGTACAGGAGTGATGCCATATTTAGTGATCTGACGTCCGAGGAATGCCATCTCCGAGACTCCAAACTGACACTTTTCTATATTGATGACAAGCTCGTAATCACGCAGTCGAGTGAAAAGCTCACGTAGATGTGCCTTATGCGTTTCAGCGTCCTTGCTGGCAACGAGAAGATCGTCTATATAGGCGAAAGAAAACGGCAAACACCTTGTGACTTCGTCTATAAAACGCTGAAATGTCTGATCTGCGTTTCTCAAACCGAAAGGCATTTGTAAATACTCATAGAGCCCAAATGGAGTAATTATTGCAGTTTTTGGAATGTCAGAAGTCTCAACGGCGATCTGGTGATAAGCTTTCACGAGATCAGTCTTCGAGTATACTGTTGTGCCGGTTAAAAAGGCAGTACAGTCCTGAATATTGGGTAACTGGTATCGATCTGGAACAGTGACTGCATTGAGAGCACGATAATCACCACAGTGCCGCCAGTGATTGTTCTTCTTGGGAACCATGTGTAGCGCCGACGACCACGAGCTTGATGACGGAAGAATGATCTGTAGCTGTAACTTATGCTCGAACTCGTTGCGAGCAATTCGAAGTTTATCAGGGCCAAGTCGACGAGGGCGGCAGTGAACAGGTGGGACTGTGGTAACGATGCTGTGTGTCACAGTGTGCTTGGGGGTTTTATCCATTGGAGACTGCGTTGTAATCTTCGGAAACTCGTTGAGCAGAGCTATATATGGTGACGTAGGCGGTTTGACGAAAGTGGGGTTAAGGGCCGTAGCGCGTGACAGGAAACCATTGACCAATAAGCCGGTATAGCTATCCACCAGGCGACAGCGGTTCATATGCACGAGCATATGAAAATGCCTTAAGAAATCGGCGCCTAAGATTGTGTAGCGTACGTCTGCTATCCAAAATAACCACTGCAGTTTCCTCTTGAGACCAAGATCAAGCGTCAGATACTTCTGTCCGTAAATTGCAATGACAGAAGAATTGATCGCTTGCAAAGGAGTTGACTTCTCGCGCAGACGCCGGTCAGTTTTGGAAGCTGGAATTATGCTGACTTCTGCTCCAGTGTCCACCAGCAAGCGAAGACCTGTTGTTCTGTCGGTGATGTGGAAGAGGCGGCTTGATGATTGGCCTTGATTGCCCGCCGCTGTTATTGACGATCGGCCGGAGCATTTCCCATGCGCCATGAGCAGGGTGGCACACATCTACCCGTATGTTGGGCTAACTTTTATCTTCATATTTAGTGGAGCAGTAGTAAGTAATGGGATTTACGCCATGTCTGCGGCGCATGCCCGCTTATTATGCCCACAGGCATTACCCCGGATCCTGGACATGAAAGGCTTGACCAAGGACAGCTTCGCTCTTTCAGCAAAAAACCTTCTCAGTTGATAGCAAACTCCCTAAAAGTCCAAAGTTTCCTCCTGGACAGGAATTGTTCTTGAAGCGTATGACATTTTGCTTTTCCACGACTTTTTTCTCGACATGTGGGATTCCGAAGAACGAATTTTTTAAATGCCAAGCATTTCATTGCGAACCTCTGGAACTTCGAGCGTTTCTTTCTGTCTATCTATCTATCTATCTATCTATCTATCTATCTATCTATCTATCTATCTATCTATCTATCTATCTATCTATCTATCTATCTATCTATCTATCTATCTATCTATCTATCTATCTATCTATCTATCCAGCCGCCTAAGCCTGGGGCACTCATGATCACCTCCTTAACTTGGTGTAGAGCAAAACTGACATGCGAATGTAACAGGTTTTGACGAATGTGACTGTGTGGTCATGGCATCCACGTCTAGGCGAAGCGCGAGGAAAACAGGGCACACTCAAGAACATACAGTTAGTGGCTGTCCTGTGTGTTCTTTACTGTGTCCTGTTTTCCTTGCGCTTCGCTTCCACATGAATCTATACCAATTCGCCCAGCACTCTACGTTACTTTAGGTCATGGCATCAATAACGCGAAAATCCTGCCGTGTACGTCATCAATCCCTTTCTTCTAGATAGGCGTGGCACATAGCCGTTTACCGCGGGCCACGGTGTACGGGCATGCGCCACAGGGGATTGACGGTTTATGTCTGCCAAGGAAGGGCGAGAACAGACGTCTGTAACTAACTTGCGAAAGCGTTAAGAAAAACTCACATCGGCAGCGATGACCCGACGAATGGAAAGAATAAAAATTAGTATCCCTGCAGCAATGCAACCTAACCATTCTGCGTGGCAATCAGGCATTCTACCACAGAGGCACGCCACGACTATAAACTGGTTTGTAAAAACAGTCTATGCAGTCGTAATGTCGGGGCGACGTCAATTGTGGCTGTGTTGCTGGCTATTTCATTTTACAACAAAGCAGTAAACACTACACATGTATTCCTACGATACAGGCGTCATTTCAAATAAACGTCTGTGGTTCTAGTGTTGTCTCCGCTTTTATAGCAGCCTATAGTCGGATACAACTTTAGAAGTCAGCGGCATTTCCTCCTCAAAGGCTGATGAACACAAGCCTGCGCCAATGGGCGCACTCGAACCTGACGTCCAGAGCGGGACTGCCGGTAGCTCCGCCTTCGGAGAACATCGGCGTGTGCACGAGCGGGACTATTTCTTTAGTCGCGGAGGCGATCGGCTGCCGCGTTTGAGAGACGCCGTAGTGGAGGATGCCGGGACCGCCCCAGAAAGGCGTTGGTCACGGGTTCGATCCCCGGACAAGGACGAATTTTTTGGCAACTAAGAGGCTTTATTTCTGAGAAATCCGCATGAATTTTCTTGTGGCTTCGTGCTACAAACGGGTGGTTGTCTATTTTCCCTTTCTTAACCCTTCCGCCACCTTGCGGGTTTCCGCAGAACTGATTTTGCAATATGTGTCCAGTTGCTTCGAGTTGTCGATGAATTCGCCCTCGCGCTACCAATTGCTAGCTTCCTGGTTAGCTCAATTGGTAGAGCGACCGCCCCGGAAAGGCGTTGGTCCCGGGTTTGATCCCCCGGCCAGGACAAATTTTTCGGCAACTAAGAGGCTTTATTTCTGAGAAATCCGTATGGATTTCCTGGGGGGCTTCGTGCTACAAACGAGTGGTTGTCTATTTTCCCTTTGTTAAACGGTGGTGTAGCCGCCAATCACCAACAGACATTGTTCAGGCCCTCTTTTAACAATACACAGTAAACATTCGACAACTTTTTTATGGGCACGTTTTACTTTCGTGTTTGGAAACTATTTCGTATTAGAAGACTGGATATTTGAGAATCGGCCTCCAGATTTTAGTGACTGTGGAAATCATCAACGATATATTTTTGGAACCGTGACGTCAACCCCTTCACAGATTACCCATATACAACGTTATTTTGTTCGAACTCCGCCCCCCCCCCCCCCCCCACACGCGCCCGCTATCTTTACTGTCCCGACACCTGAGTGGTCAAATTTCGTGCCTGCGGCCCGCTAGCTGACGGGAGTTTGAGACCCCTGGGCTACGACGTCCATAACATATTTTTTCTGTGACCCATTCTGCTCTCATCTCGTCCCTTAACGTTACACATATCATTTTTCTTTTCGTTCGTTGTCCTCAAGATAAGTAGAACTTTTCCTAGGCCTCCTGGTGTCTGTCCCGCAGGTAAGTACTTGCAAGATCCAGCTGTTGTATACATTTGTCCTTACAAATACTCGTAAGCTACCACTCATGATCTGCAAATGCCTGTCGAATGCGCTCCACCAATGGAGTTATAGGCACGAGAGCACAAACATAGAGGCCACTGCTTATGCAGATTGACCACCAAGCTTTACATATCTCATGCTATATTATTCTTAATTCTTTCACGGGACATTGAACATCCGCTGTGTAGAAATCATACACTTGATTATTTCAGCGTGCTATTTAACGCATCCATTATTAGATGCGGGACCTATTAATAGCAAAGGTATGGGCGTTGATACGAGGCCTACAAAACTCACAGATGTTGCTGAGTAACTGCTCACCCGCTAAAGAATAAGAACGCATAAATTAGGTGAGCAGGCAAAAGCATTCACATTCTCCTCAAAGAGATACGCGAATGATTTGTACGCTCTCTCTGAACGGGTGAAGTTTAGCATATCATTTGCTTCATGCAGGATTTGAATGTACAGGCTGCACAGGCTCACCAGGTTTGGCAATCGTTATAGTCTCAGTAGTAACGACACCCAGAAATGCTATCTGGTGACCTTCAAAAGTGTACACTGTCGACTTTGGTAAATAGATGCCCCTAAAGCTCGGCTCAGCAGACGTGTCCAGATTTGTTCCCAGAACGCGGACATTTTCTTCTTTCATTATTTGAAGAAATGGTGCCAGTCCTTCCGGTCCGTCATCGAACTCATGATTTCCTAGGCACTGTAAAAAAAGTGAAGCATGAAAAGTTACGCAAAAATGCACAGAGATAGGGAGAGGAGGGGCGAAAGGACGCGGTGGTAACTATAGATGCGAGTTTCCGGTTTGCTGTTCTGCAGACTTTCTGGCTAAACGTAGATGTAGGTCTTGAGGGGGGGGGGGGCGATTCGGATTACTGTTCCCGACATCTCTACACAGAAGCTAGTTTGGCTGGCAGCTTCTGATAATATGAATCGCTTCTCCTCAGTCTTTCATCAGAAGCGTCGCGATCGCTTTAAGGATTGGCCGTTTAATATTTCATTAATATTCAGGCATGTGACTTCGCCCTAAATACAATACAAATGACAGTTTCTGACGACCACCCCCAGCACGCCACTCATCACGTTTTCCTAGGTGCCCTAATTGTATTGCTAGAAATCTCGCATCTCGCCCAAGTAATACACGCGGCGCTGCACGCGGACATTGAGCTATCTAGTCGGTATTTCGGAAGTATCTCCTTGCTTATTTATCCATGTACCCTAAAAGCTCGTATCGGCAATGCAAATGGGGTGAAATGCCAGTGCATATAAGCACGGAGTGATATATGCAGTGCATATAAGAAAAGGCACATTAGCAACACAGTTAAGTGGAAATAACGTACACCAACAAAAATGCACAGGGTAATAAATATTGCACATGCAAGTATTGACGCTTTTTAGTAAAATTGTAACTTGTTTACAAAACACCGTGGTCAGTCATAGAGACAACGTCATCTGAAGGTTTATAGCAATGCGTTTCTTGTAGAAGTAACGGATGACGAAAATTAATGAGTGGAACAAAAAGCTTTTTTTATATGCGCGCTCCAAACGCTTGAATGTACGAAGTGATGAGTTAAGGCGAGCTCTCAGGAAAAAAAAATTCGGCAGATCCCACGTACCGTGGGAATCGATGATATGCGAAGCATGCGCAGGATGGCGACTGTGGCGTAATTGTTCACATCTACCGAAACGTTACGGAATGACGCTAGAGAAATGTGTAAGTGGTATACGCACACTCATATGTTGAAGACGTACATATGTATTATATAAACGCTTGTTTACTGCTGCGTAACGATGCCAACAGCAACATGAATGTTATCAACACCAGACGCGGTAAGCTCATATGTACTGATTATATTCTGCAATAATGAATAGCGTGAATCCGAACAAGACAAAGAAGAAAGATGCGCAAGACAGCCGTTACTCGCAACTAAGCTTCATTCAAGAAAGTTTTCCTAGATATATACACAGCCAAGTGGAACGCGCAGGCGCACTGCACGTACGTTACAGCCACAGTTGGAGTTGTTAAATCTGTTATGCTTGCATTTGTCCGTTATGACGGAGAACGCACGCCCGGAGAACGAACGCACGCACCCGTGCGCATGTGTGGAAAGGGTTCTTGACAATTTTTGGAGGTCATCATCACCGTGATCAGCGAGCCCCAGCAGCTGGACCGGACTTGTTCTTCGCATCCGTTCGTGATCGCGGCTACGAGGGGTCTAAGGGCAGTTAAGTGCGAGGTATAGTACAGCATCCTGTGTGCCTCTTACGATGAAATGATCTATGATGCCTCCTGTGCTGGACGTGGCAACGAGGTCTTTTGATGCCCTGTCCACATCTAAGCCGTTTTTCACGCAGTATAAGGACCAGGCGTTGTTAGGTCTTGATAAATCAATGTTGAAGTCACCGGTAATGATGAGAGGCCTGGTTCTCTCGACAGATTTATTTTATGAAGGATTGATCCCGGTATTTGAGTAATCCACGTGGCGAACCACGTGTACGAGTGGATGGTAGTTGAGCGTCTTCCAGGGCTGTTCTATCTTCAGCTTCCTCACTTTCCTTGCGTCTGTCGCGGTGGCGTAGCGGTTACGGTGCTCGGCTGCTGACCCGAAGGCCGCGGGTTCGATCCCGGCCGCGGAAGTCGAATTTCGATGGAGGCAAAATGTATATGCCCGTGTACTGTGCGATCTCGGTACACGTTAAAGAATACCAGATGGTCAAAATTTCCGGAGCCCTTCGTTACAGCGTCTCTCATATCACATCGTTGTTTTGGGACATAAAACCCCAACAATTTTTATTAATATCACTTTACTTCAGTGTCAATGTGCGTGTGTTCGCGGTTGCTGTGTTGGTTGAGACTCTATCACCTGTGGCACATACCCGCAAAACATGAACTCTGGTATGCGGGTATGTGCCACACGTGACTGAGAGAAAGGGTTTCAAGACGTACGCGACAGGTATTTTGCGTTATTCATGTCATGACCTGTGGATCGTGTTCGCCATACACTGATCCCCTGCTATGCCAATTTTGGTATAATACAAGTTATGGAGACGACCTTGAGAGCGCGCAGACGTAGGCGGCTAGATAGATAGATAGATAGATAGATAGATAGATAGATAGATAGATAGATAGATACGTAGATAGAAACGGCCAAAGTGCCTGAGGTTCGCTAAGAAATGCTTCGCATTTAAAAGCACACGTCATAATAAAGCGTGTCAACTTATGTAAATGGTATTTTAAATGCGAAGTTTTTCTTAGCGAATCTTTGGTAATTTCACCGTTTCTATCTATCTATCTATCTATCTATCTATCTATCTATCTATCTATCTATCTATCTATCTATCTATCTATCTATCTATCTATCTATCTATCTATCTATCAACCGCCTACGTCTGGTAGCTCTGATGATCGCCTCCTTAACTTGCTGTAGACCAAAATTGACGTGTGAGGGTAGGATAGCTTGACGAATATGACTGTCGGGTCATGACATGAATAACGTGAAAATCCTGTCGCGTACGTCGTAAAACCCTTTCCTCCAGACACGTGTGGCACAAACCCGTTTACCACGTGCCACGGTGTACGGGTACGCGCCACCAGTGACCGCCAATTTATATCTACCCAGGAACGGCGAGAACATGCATTGGTAATTTTAGTGGGAGAGCATTAAGAGAAATTGACATCTGCAGCGTTGACCCGACGAATGGAAAGAATGAAAATTAAGAACCCAAGCAGGAATCGAACCCAAGCATTCTGTGTGGCTATAAGGAATTCTACCACAAAGCCACGCCAGGTGTATAAACTAGTGCGGAAAAACAGCCTATGCAGGCGTAATGTAGGCGCAACGTCCATTGTAGTTGTGGTGCTGGCTATTGGCGGCGAGGTCGAGCAGAGTAGGCACCTAGCGGCGAGTGGCCGAAACCCCGCGGTGTGGATGGCTCCTTGCGTCTCCTGCTCCCCACACCGTGTCCGCATGTGTGCATACGTCATGCGCGTCCTCAGATTACAGCTTATTCCGTTGTTCTATAGCACAGTATCAAATGCTTGTACGTATGCCTACACAATATACGTAAATTTCGCCTTACGAGACTTGTATGCACTCTAATAAGTGAGTACACGCCCGTGTCGGTATGGCGCTAGGTCTAACTATCGTACTGTCCATTCGCCAAAATCATTTTATTGTGGGTACCGCTTTCTCGTTCAAGCACGTCACATAGTTTATTCGGTGTCGTCCTACACGAAAAAAAAGTACTAAATGTCGAGGTGTGAATGCAGGACTTTAGCGACACCATCCCGTGATGTGTTGGTGATTTCGAAATCCTTGTGATACCACAAAGCATGAACTAGCGTCTGCAGAGGATGGTAAGCGGTAAAAAAGACCTGAAGCCACGCATTTCTACAGCAATACGCGTATTCATGCAAGCAGAAAAGCAGAGTGCACAAAGTTCTACTTCATCTAATTTTGCAGAAATACAGGTTCTCTTTCTTTGTAGTCGCTAGAGCAACATGTAAATACTTCAATGGCTGAGTCGCGCAACACAATTTATATTTTGGTATAGGCAAAACACAATTTAAACATGTGCAAATAAAGCAAGAAAGAACATCGAGCACAGGGCAAAACATGAATGAGAGTGAACGCCAGTACCCCATTCATTGGCAGATTGCACTTTTCTCACAAATAATAGGTAAGTTAGGAGGGTGGCGTGTATTGATGTGGCAAAGAAGGGCACATACATCGCAACTAGGCTGCAGTCAACGCGCTTTACTCGCCAACAATCGACTCAAACTGCATAGGGCGAAGCGCCGCTGCGTGTATTTGCATACGCACCGCCGACCGCCCATCCACTCAAACGCGGCGGTGGTGCTGCCATCTATAGTCCGATCTCGCGGCGAATCGAATTTTACAACAAAGCAACAAACACTCCGTATATATTCCTACGACACAGGCGTCATGTTAGTTTAGCGCCTGTGGTTCCAGTGTTGGCTCCACTTTTATAGCAGTCTAGGAGACATTGCATTTGTATTTCTATGATTCAGCAAGCTATATTGAAGCATTACTCGGCCCTGGATAAAAACATTAACGAAAGTTACGTATGATATTTACATGACTGCACCATAAAGTGCACTTAGTTTCGATAATGCTGACGTATGTACTCGAACGTGAGGGCTGGCAATACGTCGCACCATGAGTTACCATTTAAATGCCAGTGTTCTCGACGTGCCTGGTAAGACATGATGCGCACGCGGCTACTACACTTACAAGAACACGTAGATCCACTTCGTAACACTTGGCTCAAAGATATAAAACACAGCACAGAAGTACTCACTGACTGCTTCGCATGAAACCGATCCCGAGAACTCATGGGATCTGCCCAATTTTTTGGTCAAACTTTGTAAAGTAGCTGTAGTGGAAGCTGTTTGATTTGTGTCACGCTTACAATACATGTCTCTTCGTGATGCATCTTGCTGCTTCAATATGTAACACTTTGATGCGATCGACGATATTATGTGGGTTCCGCATTTCAGAGGCGCGTTTGATTTTGAAACGCACAAGCGTGTAGCTTAAGCAGACAGCCCAGCAAAAGACTTGTTAAAGTAGTAGACTTGTGTTAAAGTTAAAGACTTGAGTTGTAGTAGTTTCAGGTAACATGTGAAGAAAACTAACCGCAAATGTATTTGAATGCGGATAATCATTGAGCAGGCATGCACCAAATTTTGTAGCATCTCTGGGTTTCAATAAAACTTCTCGCTAATGTCATGACCATACCTTTGTAAATGTTTATTGCCAACGCTAAGAGGCGAGATCAATGTGCGTGTTTATCATATTCTAACTGTAATGAATGCTTATCTTGCGCGTTAATAATCTTATGGACATTAAGCGTCATCTGCAAATGACTTTACAGTACGAGATAGACGCCTTCCAGCGTCACAACCATGGAATAAAAGTTATATGGGAAGTTTTACAGGCGCTCCAAAACGTCGAATTTTACATGTGAAAGTGAAGATGAGTACCTGTTTACCAAGACTGACTGACTTTAGTTTGTTAGTTGATAAATAACTTGGCTCTCTACTTTAAAATCCCACTCCTTATGTCAAGCTTCGTAAGTTTGTGGATTAATCAGATGTGAGGAGCCTTGTTCAACGCTTAAAAAACGATTGAAACAACCTCATTTCTATGGCATCATGCCATCCTGAAGATCACTTGCCAATTGAAAGAGTGGCATTTCAAAGGAACGACACTGCAAACGTACCATGCGTTTCTTTTAAGCTATATAATTGGATTCTCTTAGAAGTTGCATGACGGCGGACGCCATGGTCTTCTGTATTATCCTACAACATATGTTTGTTATTCGCATTACTTTCTGGTTTTATACTAATCGAGGGTCACGAGATTCAAACGGGGGAATCACGCGGGCAGGCGTTCAGGCGCAGCGAAAGCATGCTGATTCTTAAAAAAGACTGTTGTGCTACTTGTGCGTAAATTTAGGCTCATATGTCATCTTAGGTACGAGGCGAATGAAGTGGGAGACGGTATTTAGCAGCTTCAGCACTTTCCAAGAAAATTTAACGTCTTTCATCGCTGAATAACACCCCAGGTTTTCACGCACATAAATACCCGATGAAGTAGACGAAAAGACGTCCGCCACCGTAGCTCAATCGGTAAGAGCATCGGACGCGTAATTCGAAGGTTGCAGGTTCAATCACTCCCGGGCACAAAAAGAAACGGCCATGAATACATCCCGGTCAACAGCACAACGAAAGCACTGTTGACTTTCTTGAGGGCGACCAGCCAGAACGAAACTTTGTAAACAGTGTAGTCTACGTGTGTGTGTTTGTGGCTGTATGTGTTATGTGGTGTATATATCATAATCATCACCCAGAACATAGAGCAGAATAACAGCGAATAGCTAGACTAACAGCTCCAGTTTTTCATTAAAACATTTCTGTCTCTTCCCGGCGACAAGTTGTCTTTTCGTTCCACTTTACTTTCTTCACAACTATACCACAATTACTACAATGCACTTAAACGGTGCACGTAGTGTTGCCAATACCTTGCTTAGTTTTATTATATGCTGGCTTTCATTGAAGTTGTGTCAAACGAACAAACTAGCCCTCGAAATTCCCCCTTACTTCATGCATTCATAGTGAGGGTCTCGTTCCGGCTGACTTGATGTTTGCAGTTAGTATACGAGGGCCTATTGGTCAGCTGTCCGCTCGTTAAAGGAATCCGTGCTACGTGTTGCAAGCTGGCAGAGAAAGAGTGGCCCACACTCGCCGTCATGGCTACGAGGGGCGCTGACTAATATTACCAGGTTTGCATGCACTTAAATACCCGAATAAGTGAACGAGTGGACGGCCGCCGCCGTAGCTCAATTGGTAGAGCATCGGGTGTGTTATCCGTACGTCGCAGGTTCGGTCCTTGCAGGCTGCAAGTTGTCTTTTCGTCCACTTTACTTTCTTCACATCTGCATTACAATCAATACAGTGCACTAAAACAGTACAATTAACATTCCTGATACTTTCCTTGTCTTGTCTGCTCGTTTTCTTTAGGTTGCGTCGAAGAAAGAGACTAGCCCTCGAAATTCCTCGTTTCTTTTATTCGAAGAAATAACAGAGATTCCCCTTTCTCTACGCGCATGGTGGCTTTAATTTCGTCCATTCCTAACTGCCAATACGCAGAAACAATTTTGTCGAGTACATTGGAGGTTTCGTTACTGCCACCAAATACTATATAAAAAATCACAAAAACCTGCTGCATTCTAAGCTCTGATTTCTTTTTTTTCTCGTCAACCTGTGAGCATGCCATTAAGCGGAGGAGAATTAAATTATAGGCTGAAGGATGATCAATCCTTGCGCGATATGCTGGCCACTGCCTCGCCCGGTTTCCTCCTTTTAAATTATGTCGAAAACAACATCATAATTTTTTGTTTATTTTTAAGTGAAACGTGGGCAGGATTCCAAGAAGGCGCGGAGAGACTAACGCAACAATGTACTGTACTGACGGATTCGTACGGGATTTCATTTTTTTTCAGTATAACGACATGCATGCGCAATTTCTCGAGATAACCACGCCATGTCGCAACGAACCTGGTCTCTATAGATAATGCTGGCTCTGATCTACGCGTTCGAGACGAAATTACGCCCATATCATCCACACTGAAGATGGTAGAAACGAAAACATGCGCCTTACTTAGCCCTAACTTGTCCCGTTTCAACCCATGAGTACTGTACATACCGGTGGTCCATGCGCTATCTCGCGTGAGGTGTTGTTCCAGGCCCCCATATCAACACTCAACGCCCCAATATGACTGTCACTGATCACCAATGACATGCCAGCTCTGTAGCGGTTATTCTGTTATTGTAGCAATTTTTTACAAGAGGATAGTCGTTCTAGAGGCAGATAGCTGTTCAAGAAAACAGTGCGTGGAACACACGAATGGCATCATCTGCAAAAATGCTGTTTTAAAGGATACGTCTATTTCTAGCGGCGGCACACGACAGACATTACAACTAAATTTGAAGAGCAGTGAGGTTCCGCCCGTTTGACTGAGATTGAAGGGGAGCGCCATCCACTGATGAATGGCATTGCACTCTCAAATATTATCTCACTGCGATTTTTATAGTGCTCTAAAAAAGGCTACATCATGATATACCTCTCAATTCATTTATTCTCACTCAGCGTTGACACGCATATCCTGGCACTTTGCTGAAGGCAAGGAAATGCCTACGATTTCTGCAGCGTAATAAAACATGCATGCGTTAAAGCATGTATTATATTGGTGCCGATATGAAACGCATAAAAATTTCAATGCGCTGCACAGCTCACTTTTTGCTGCTATGCCGTACATGAGTCACATAACCGTGGCAACCAGTACATAATGAGACATCAGAAAGACGGTCCGCACCGCATAGCTAGGACACCTTAATGGAAAGACGTCGTGTATTTTATACCAATTCGTCGGAAGTCTTCTCAAGGACATCTCAATAAAGCACCGTTATTGGTACAATAGCAATTGTAGTCTGCATGCCTAATGTAGAAGTCAGTACTCACCACTACGTCATAACCCATTTGGGACATTGCTGCCGACACAATCTTATGTCTTAGTATGGAGTACCATAGTGTTCCTTGAAAAAAGTCTCCAGCATTGACAAACAGCACATTCTTTGTAGTCTTCTTGATCTTGCGCGCCTGTTTTTGGAGATATTTACTAAAGTTAGTCATGCATTGCATACCCCACAGCTATGATCTGCATATTCAAGATAAGGGAAATACAGAACCTTTTCACTAGTCTGTGCTCTTTTGTAAATTAGCTCAATTCCTCAAAGATCGAAAATATTTAGCGTTAGCGTGTTGGTGCCATATTTGCTATACTTGAAACAGCAGTGTATCCCGCAATAGCTTGAAACAACAGCAGAAAAGATCTTTAAAAATGTTTGCAGTATGTGAAGAAATATTAGCGGCTCATTGGTCCACCAGAGATCACGTCACAGAAAAAGCGAACGACTTGATTTAATTTATTTCAAAACACCGAACACCACGGTATGCCCAACCGAAAACAGTTACAGCATGCAAAAATATGAGAAGTGAGCAGAGAGTTGCCGAGTAAAAATTTGCAGACTAGTTGGTTCATATTTGATAACTCGACTTGCTGCGCAACCAACACCAAAGAAGGATATAGATAGGAAAGAGCGCTCTTTCCTGTCTGCCTCCTTATTTCCTGCTGGTTGCGCAGCAAGCCGAGTATCGTGTTCGAAGTAAGCGTTCGTGTTTGCTTTTGTGTATCCCCGTTCTGCTCCACGCTACACCAGTCTAGAAAAATTACATCTCCCAGTAAAGGGAACCTTGTGGGGATGCGAAGCAGCGCATGGGTCGACTTAAAGTTCCGTTCATCACGGTCACCTTGGCCGTTGTTAACGCGTCCTTGCAAGTGGAGCACACCATGAATTCACTGCAGTTGCTGTTGCAGTTACTTGTCCCGAACTCTTGTTGGAACATGTCACGCGGGTTCATCGCGCGTCGGTAGAATCTCGTTCCCAGAAGCGATCACGTGATTGCTGAGTGAGTGTAAGGAGGAGAGGCCACAGCGTCTTACCCAGCCGCTTACACATGCCCGAACGCGCTAGCTTGCGCCAGAACACATTGTTTTGTATGCGTTACGCCAAGCTAGGGCAGTGTACGGCAGCCCTGGCCCCTAAAGTGCTCTGCACGTATCATCATCAAGGCGGTCGAAGAACAAGAGAAAGAAGACTTCTCCTTGGCGCGAGCGCGTGCTCAGATGGCTATGCTGGGTTGTAGAAAGCGGACGGTCGCCAATGGAACTACGGACGCAGAACAGCGCAAAAGCTGCTTCGCATCTAAAAAGTCACGACAGACCCAAAGCAAAAACATAAAGTTGATTGTGTCTACGACAACATCAAATGGTTCTAAACATTTGAGCAATTCCTGGTGTTTTTTTTTCTTTAACTAGATCTTGTTTAAAATGCATGACTTAGGCCACCAAACAAAAATAAAACAGCTAAGTATCAGTTATCATTTCAGCAGTAACTTTCGGAGAATTACCTGTCAGCTAGCCCGCTTTCAGTCCATTCATTTTTTTCTAAGCCACGTAAACGTGGCGCCAGAATCTTCATAAAAATATGAACCAGCTAGCTCAACACAGTACTATGTTTTACTTATGGAATTATGTGCTAAAATCTAACAAAGCATCAATTTGGTGACAGATAACGCAGGGTAAAACTCATACGCAGATATTGCTTCATGGGTTGCAATTTGCATCTCACTTTGAAAGGTGTGTGTCGGTTGTGATACGATAATGTGTTATGTTCAGAGAGGAAATCGCTTTCGCAGGAATCGATATTTTTGCACCATCAGTTGCAGCAGCTACATCTGAGAGATACAGGACAATGTAACAAGCTTATGAACGCCCCATTGCCCTGTTCTACATAATACTCCAGGACACACTGGGGCAGTGGCCGTATAATCAGGCATGGTGCTGGATACCGGGGTGAAGGGTGCTAGGTTTTGCGACAGGGTACTTATTTTGCATGCAAGACAAAGAAACATCACCCAGCCAGTTCTGCTGTGGGGCGTCTTCTCCTTCGTTCCCGGTACTAGCCATGCATACGCCCATTCCGTGTGCTGCTCTCCGTATTCACATCAACGGGCCATACTGCGAGCATGGTGAGCGTCCGAAAATGCCTCTGGCGGACTGCACTTGCTGTTTCTCGTCAACGCTCGGAACTGACCAAGCTGAGACTTCGAAATCTGTGAAAACATTCCAAGTGATTCACGTTGTCTGTCAGGCAGTGATTAAAAGTATGATCTGCTGCGCTAGCCAGACGCACCGACCACGATCACTAGTAGCACGTCGAGGTTTTCCAAGTGCGCAAACTAGAGCACGAGTATCCTTGCTGAAGTGGGACGTAAACCGTAATTCCGGGTCCAGTGCCTGAATGCGCAACAAGACAGAATTTCCAATGGGTCAGGTGACCGTTAAGATCGAAAGCATAGCGGCACAACATTCCCTAGGAAAACAAGATATCCAAGGAGACGGAACATCCGAAGATTCTGAGTGCTTGACGATTTTGAATGTTTAAACGCGATTTACTGCCCAACGACACGGAATCTCCAAATGAGAAGGGAAGAATCTGCGCAAGTAAAATATTGCCAGAAAACGAATTCAGTGCAGTGAGACTAAATTAAAGCAATATTTCATTGCCTTGTTGAAATGTTACCCGTCATGTAGTATTTTTAACTTTCTGTTACTTTTGTCTAGTGTTTTTGAAGGCGAAAGCATCAGATGCCTCATGCGAAAATTGACCGTCGGGGACCACACGAGTGATGCGAGAAATCATCATCACATGCTGACGTCACCACATGACGTGACCATGACGTCATAGATCGGTCGAACTTGTGCCATCATCTTGACGTCACATAATGTGACATTAATACATGACAACGCCATTTGGTCAAAAGTGGCGCGATCACGGATGAAGTGCAAACCAGGTGATGGAAAAAAATTATAATGTAGCGAAGCGTTGGAAGCCTGTAATGGGTCGCCCTCTCGAGCGCTTACTAGTGGGTCGTCCTCTTCCGCTCTTCTCGGACAGCACGCTCCTCGCGCTCAGAGTCGGCACCCGCCTTGACTGTCGCAGTCGTTTATCGTCGCCGAGTGCCCGCAAATAAATGTCTTTATAATTTGGTGGAAGTGCTGGGCTTTCACAACAACTTCGGCCCTCATTCGATGCCCCTGGCTCTTCGATCCCGTACCCTGCCGCCTACGATGCCTCAAGACGCCTCCCAGCAAACGGCCCCGCCTACACCGACCTCATGCCCAGGTGTGCTTCGTATCCGCGACCCTCCGGTCTTCACTGGCGCAGATGGCCCCGACGTGGAGGACTGGCTCGCGATTTACGAGCGCGTGACTGTCCCCAATAAATGGGACGAGGCAGGAAAACTGAATAACCTGGTTTTCTACGTCGCGGGTGTGGCGGGCTTGTGGTACAACAACCACGCATCAGATTTTGCAGCGTGGTCCGACTTCAAGACCGCCATTATCAATGTGTTTTGCCGCCCTGCCATTCGTAAGCTGCAGGCCGGACAGTGCTTACGTGAACGCGCTCAGCAGGCCGGTGAATCATTCACCAGTTACATTGAAGACGTCCTCGATTTCTGTAAGAAAGCCGACGCCACCATGTCCGAAGCTGACAAGATCCGGCCCATCATGAAAGGCATCGACGACGACGCCTTCACCATGCTGCTCGCCAAGAACCCCAGCACAGTGGCTGAGGTCATAACGCTCTGCCAAAGCTATGAGGAGCTGCGCCGGCAGCGATCGATGACCCGTCGCTCTCCATCACGCGACGCCGAGCTCGCTGGATTGTCGACCATATCCGACCACTCCGCGTTGCTCGCAGAGATGAAGACATTCGTGCGCGAGGAAATCTGGACTTTGCTCGCCCGCAGTACGTTCAACAGCCGTCGACCACACTTCTGCCTCCGCTCCGTCGAGCAATTGAGCAAGAAATCGCAGAGGTCATGCCCGAGTACCACCAGCACCATACGGCTCCTGCACCCTTGAGTTACGCCCAAGTGGTCGCAAGAACGCCCTCAGCAATCCCTTCGGCTGCCCCACACATTTACGCCGAAGCCTCCGCTCGACCTCATTCTTTCGAAGCGAATGTACCGGTAACCTGCGCCGACGTCACGCACAGGCCACGACTGCAGCCCACCGTCCAGTCCTATCAGTTGCCGCCCCGTCAATCCCGTCCTGCACCATGGGCGGGCCCTGCCCCAGCGAACCGATGGCGCACACCTGACCACCGCCCCATATGCTTCGCATGCGGTTACGCCGGCCACGTGGCGCACTATTGCAATCGCGTGCAGCCGCCTAGAGTCGCGTCGCCTGCCACCAGCCCGGCGAACCGCCCATATTACGACCCACCTACGCCTCTGTCGCCGACGTCTCGCCCCGCTCCATCTACCCGCCGTTCACCGTCACCACGACGCCGCTCGCTGTCACCGATGCGGCCACGTCTGGTCCCACGAGACCAGGAAAACTAGTCGTCGCAGTCCACGAGGCAAGGGCTGCGATGCTTTCGAACTGCGAAAGCCCTCAGCGAAGCCCATCGAACGTGATAGACGTGTTTGTGGACGGTGTTCGTGCATCTGCCCTTATCGACACTGGAGCCGCCGTATCCGTTATGGACGCAAAGCTTAGCCGAATACTGCGAAAAGTGACGACACCACTTTCCGGGTTCTCCCTCCGTACAGCCAGCACCCAAAGCATTCACCCTATAGCGGTATGCACAGCCCGCGTCATGATTAAGGACGCTATGTACGCCGTCGAATTGATCATAATTCCTGCATGCTCTCACGACGTCATCCTCGGATGGGATTTTCTCTCCCGCCACGACGCCGTAATTCATTGCGCACCCGCCGAAATAGAGCTCTCACCATTCTCTAATTTGACGCCGGCAGACAGTCCATCGGCTGCGAGCAAGGCACTCGTCAAAGACGACATAAAAGTGCCTGCAAACTCGTCAACGGCGGTGTCAGTCTACTGTGCCAGCCTATCCGACACCGTTGCACTCCTCTCGCCATATGACCGTGTTTGCACGAGGAAAGGCTTGCTGGTGCCTTTCGCGACCGTTCAAGTCACCCAGGGCAGCACCTCTATTTTTGTAACCAACCCCTCCCCGTACAGTGTTACGTTGGTGCGAGGGGAATGTCTGGGCAGCGTAGAACCCCTCGAAGACGCACAAGTTATAGACGAGCCCGATGATTCGCACGGCCGAAGTTCGAGTACGCTCAGTGCTGTTTCGACGTCTGGTTCATCACACGCTGACGTATTTGGTTCCTCCATAGCTGACAACCTTACGCAGGTCCAGCGTTCCCAGCTTTAGGACCTGTTGGAAGAATTTTGCCCTTCTTTCGATGTCGCTCAAACTTCTCTCGGCCGCACGTCGGCCGTTACGCATGGCATCGACACTGCCGACCACCTGCCACTGCGGCAACGTCCATATCGCGTATCTCCCGCCGAACGCCGTGTAATCACCGAGCAAGTCGACGACATGCTTCGACGTAATGTCATTCGACCCTCTAACAGCCCCTGGGCGTCTCCTGTCGTTCTTGTTGCGAAGAAGGACGGTTCTGTGCGGTTCTGTGTGGACTACAGACGGCTCAACAAGATCACTCGTAAGGACGTGTATCCACTGCCGCGAATAGACGACGCGATTGACAGCCTGCGAGGCGCCGAATTCTTTTCATCTCTCGATTTGCGCTCAGGTTACTGGCAAGTACCTATGGCTGATGACGCTCGACCGAAGACCGCCTTTGTCACGCCCGACGGCCTGTACGAATTTAACGTCATGCCGTTTGGGCTGTGTAATGCGCCCGCCACCTTTGAGCGCATGATGAATACCGTTCTGCGCAACCTGAAATGGCACACGTGCTTGTGCTACCTCGACGACGTGGTCGTGTTTGCTCCGGACTTCTCCACGCATCTTCAACGCCTACGGCATGTTTTGACGCGTTTGAGCGACGCCGGTCTGCAACTGAATCTAAAGAAGTGCCGATTTGCAGCACGGCAGCTGACAATCCTCGGCTACGTCGTGTCCAAGGACGGAATTCTTCCTGATCCCGCCAAGCTTCGGGCCGTGACCAAGTTCCCCAAACCTACATCCGTCAAATAACTGCGCAGTTTCGTAGGACTCTGTTCCTATTTTCGGCGCTTCATTCGAAATTTCGCGACTATCATATCGCCACTGACGAAGCTTCTCGGAAGTAACGGGCCCCTCCATTTGTGGTCGTCGGAGTGCGACGACGCTTTCGCAAAGCTCCGTCGTTTGTGGACGTCGCCTCCCATACTACGCCACTACGACCCTGCGGCCCCTACAGAGGTACACACAGACGCTAGCGGTGTTGGCCTTGGCGCTGTCCTTGCGCAGCGCAAACCAGGGTTCCCTGAATATGTCGTGGCATATGCAAGTCGTACGCTTACTAAAGCCGAGACCAATTACACCGTCACCGAAAAGGAATGCCTGGCGATCATCTGGGCCCTTACGAAATTCCGACCTTATTTGTATGGTCGCCCATTTGATGTCATCACCGACCATCATGCACTATGCTGGTTGTCGTCATTGAAGGATCCCTCAGGCCGCGTCGCCCGCTGGGCACTTCGCCTACAGGACTACGATATCTGCGTGCTGTACCGCAACGGACGCCAGCATGCTGATGCCGACGCACTCTCGCGCTCCCCCTTGCCTGACGACAATACTTCCAGCTCAGTGTCTCACAATGCCGTTTCGTCTATCGACATTCACACCATCGCCACTGAACAGCGCAAGGATCACTGGATTGCCTCACTCATAGCCTTGCTGAGTGATCCATCGGCGACACCATCCACTCGCGCATTGCGTCGTCAAGCGCACCATTTCGCCGTTCGCGACGACCTCCTCCACCGACGCAATTACGGAGACGGCCGCCAGTGGCTACTCGTAATACCCCGCAGTCTGCGTTCTGACATATGCGAGTCGTTCCACTCTGACCCGCAGTGTGCACACTCTGGGGTATCGAAAACCTACCACCGCATTCGCCAACGGTACTTTTGGCGAGGGATGTACCGCTACGTGCAGAAGTTCGTTCGCCTATGCATCGATTGTCAGCGCCGCAAAACTTCAACGCACCTGTCGCCGGCAGGTCTGCAACCTCTACCTTGCCCTGACCGGCCGTTTGGGCGCGTTGGCATCGATTTGTATGGACCACTTCCTCTAACGTTGGCTGGTAACCGCTGGGCCATCGTCGCTGTTGACCACCTTACGCGATACGCCGAAACTGCCGCCCTCCCAGCGGCTACAGCGCGCGGTGTTGCCTCCTTCCTGCTGCACCGATTCATGCTGCGCCACGGTCCACCCCAGGAGCTGCTCAGCGATCGAGGTCGTGTCTTCTTGTCCGAAGTCGTCGAAGCCATTCTCAAAGAGTGCAACGTTGTTCACTGGAAAACTACTGCTTACCACCCGCAGACGAATGGCCTCACCGAACGCTTTAACCGCACGCTCGGCGACATGCTCTCGATGTACGTAGCCGCCGATCACACAAATTGGGATGCCATTCTGCCTTTTGTCACCTACGCCTATAATACCGCCCCGCAGAGCACTACTGGTTTCTCGCCATTTTCTTATTGTACGGCAGGCACCCGTCGCACACAATCGACACAATCCTTCCATACAAGCCGGACCCGTCTGAAAGTGCGCCTATTTCTGCCACAGCAAGATTTGCTGAGGAGTGTCGGGAGCTTGCCAAGACATTTACTACGAATGACCAAGAGCGGCAGAAGAGCATTCGCGGTGACACCACCACTTCTGCGCCCACGTTCCTCCCTGGAACACTCGTATGGCTCTCGGTCCCTGCCACTGCACCTGGCCTCTCTTCAAAACTACTGCCAAAATACGACGGCCCCTACCGTGTCGTCGAACGCACGTCCCCGGTCAACTACGTCATCGAACCCCTTGAACCATCTTCGGACATGCGCCGTCGAGGGCGCGACATTGTCAACGTGGAGCGCCTGAAACCCTACCATGACCCGCTCATAGTGACAAGCAGTTAGGTCGCCAGGCGGCTCCCTTTTCGTACCCGGGGTAATTGTAGCGAAGCGTTGGAAGCCTGTAATGGGTCGCCCTCTCGAGCGCTTACTAGTGGGTCGTCCTCTTCCGCTCTTCTCGGACAGCACGCTCCTCGCGCTCAGAGTCGGCACCCGCCTTGACTGTTGCAGTCGTTTATCGTCGCCGAGTGCCCGCAAATAAACGTCTTTATAATAACTGCGCTAAGGACGAGACACCAGAAATGAAGTGGACAGGACGATCGCAGACTAACAACTGGTTTTATTGAAACATACACCACCCTTATGAAACAAACTAAGCGCGTGCGCAATGACATTCATGACCACGTGACAGGTTTCACCACCCCCAAGACTCCTATCTACTACAAAGGAAATCACGCTCTTTTCTGGAAAGATACACGGATGTGTCGCTGACGCACTTATCATTGCAGGTTTCCCGCAGACGCTGCTTCAGGCTGTAGCAGAATCACTTTTAAGGGTCATTTGCCACCGTAACACGGCCGATGACGGAAACGCAGAAGTAAATGAAGGAAAAGAATCGGAGAAGAATGAAAGGCGCAAGTTTGAAGTGATGCCGTACACACACAAGGTGTCGCACGGCATTAAAAAGGTGGCGAGAAGATACGGGGTCGATATGGTTTTTTCAGCGCCTTGCAAGTTGTCGCGTTTGTGTGCCACGTCCAACGCGAGCAAAGTTAACAATGGAGGATGTGATGTTAAGCACAGACGTGCGTATGTACCCTGTACATCTGAAGTGGTCTACGAATTCCCCCTGACCTGTGGAATGGTTTATGTGGGGCAGACCGGAAGGTGTATTAACAAGCGTTTGATGGAACATGCTAATTCATTAGGAGACGGGAGTGGGAAGCGCCTACCAGTTCATTGTGGCGCATGCGCGCAGGGATGCAAGCCCATCTTCAGTAGCACCAAGGTGATAGGGCGAGCCAGAAGCCAAAGAGCAAGAGAAATCTTGGAGGCATCTTGGATAGCTAGACACGGGCCTGATAAGTGCGTCAGCGACACATCCGTGTATCTTTCCAGAAAAGAGCGTGATTTCCTTTGTAGTAGATAGGAGTCTTGGGGGTGGTGAAACCTGTCACGTGGTCATGAATGTCATTGCGCACGCGCTTAGTTTGTTTCATAAGGGTGGTGTATGTTTCAATAAAACCAGTTGTTAGTCTGCGATCGTCCTGTCCACTTCGTTTCTGGTGTCTCGTCCTTAGCGCAGTTATAATTTTTTTCAATTATGTCTTACCAACTTTCCCCCCCACGTTCGCTTCTCGAACCAGGTGAAGTGCAGAAAGTTTGCAATGCTTCCGATCCTGGATGCAGTAAAAAACTACGTTAGGTGCAGAAAGCTTTCGGAAGGGCGCAGGAATAAAAAGATAAAAAGATGAAGGCGGCTTTCGCCTTCCAGCTGTGTTCAGAGAACGCGTAAGGGAACCCGTGAGTTTTTTGTATATTAGTTTTTATTCTCTTATTTATTGTTTGCCATTATTCGCAGTTTTATATGGCTAGTGATTCATATATATTATTTTAAGTGAGGAGCACTTTAGGGGTCCAGCCTGTTGTATGCGGTCATCGTATGCTGTCGTCGCTTGGCGTAACGCAGGGAAAATCACGCAGGAATCTGTAGCACATTGTGCGCGCGATCGCACTAAGCAGAAAACTTCTTCCTTGTGTTCTTCTAGCGCCTTGATGATGATACGTGAGCGAGCGCTCGCGCCGGGCATAACTCATCTTCCTCTTGTTCTTCGAGCACCTTGATAATGTTAACCGCGAAGCACTTGAGGGGCCCGGGTTATCGTATGCTATCGTATGATCTCGTCGCTGGGCGTAACGCAGTCAAAACGACGTATAAGAATAGAAAAAAAGAGGAAGCAAGCGACAAATTGAAAGAGGAAGTAATGCAAGAGAATAGGCAAGTTGGCTCACATTGGCTTGGTGATGCGCCTACGATAGGTAGACTCTACAAAGTACACCGTTAACAGGACGAGTGCACGTCCTGTTAACACTGTGTCCTGTGTATTCTGTAGCGTCGACCTAGCCGTAAGCGCATCACCAAGCCAGAAAGAGAAAGAAAGAAACGGGAAAAAAGTAGGACGAAAAATAGGAAGATCAAGAAAGAGAAAGTATTAGAAAAAGAGGGAGGATGAATTAACTAGAAATTAAGAAAGAAAAAAGAACAGAAA
The DNA here is from genome assembly GCF_013339695.2 of Rhipicephalus sanguineus. NCBI lineage: Eukaryota > Metazoa > Arthropoda > Arachnida > Ixodida > Ixodidae > Rhipicephalus > Rhipicephalus sanguineus. The sequence continues at coordinate 82,515,129 of NC_051182.1, read as the reverse complement.
AAGAGGAAAAGAAAAAAAGAGAGTAGAAAATGACAGAGAAAACCGAAGAGAAGCAAACAAGTCTACCCAGCTCCGCACTTCCTTCAGGCTTGGCACCCCTAGTGCCAAGATGCCTTATTTTCTGGCTCGCTCTCTATGTACTCGTCTCTTCTCCCCGTTCCCTCCTCCTCACCTTTTAATATGTCCTCTTAACCCTCACTACTCTTTCTACGTCTTGCTATTTATACTATACAAGGCTATTCTATGCTCTGCTTGCGAGCCTGGATAGCCGAATGGTTAAGACGATTGTCCTTGAATCGTGGGTATGCGGGTTCGCATCTCGTCTCGCCAAGAAATGTTTTTTTTCCTAGCCAAGTGACGTTGAGTTTAGTCGCGTCTATTGTGGACCTACTAATATTGTTTCACTCACTCACTCCCTAAGAATTTCTCGCTTTCTCTATGCTTACTCTCTTTCTTTCTCTCTACCTATATTCGTTCTCTCGCCCATCAGATGTTTGTCTTTACTTCTATCTTTTGTTATTTTTGTTCATCATGGCAAAAAAGTTTGATATTGAATGCTCCAAATAGGTAGGCAGAACAGGCAAAGAAAGAAATTGTCCTAAAAAATATGACCTTGGATTTTGTGTACCAAGATCACGATATCATTATCATGCATGGCGTAGACAGGGACACCAGAATGGCAATAACTGCTCAGATTTTGCATTGCCAATACCATGATATATTTGTCAAGCACACCGTAGTAGAGGCCTCCTGAAATTTCCACGATGTGGAGCTTTATAACGTACACCTAAATCGATGTACACGCACCTCTAGCATTTCGTCTGCATTCAAGTGCGACCGATGCCGCCAGGATCAAACCGTCGACTTTCGGGTAAGCAGCCAAGCATCATAATAACTGTACCAGCGTGGCGGCCCGCTGGTATAACTCTGAACACCACAGCCTACCGGGCAGATTTACATAGGACAAATCGAATAAGTATGCTGTATACAGGCGCTCATACACGTCAGTAATCAAGTAACGCCCTTTCTTTATTACGAAGGCAACATAAGTTACAACCACTGCAGATGCTCCATGTAAAAAAGTTTAAAAATAAAGCCCCACTTGTGGGTTTAGTGCTGTGATAACATTAAACAGGAACGGCCATGGAGGAAAAAAAAACCAGGAGGGAGCGTCACGTGACATTTTTGAAGCCCAGCCAAAACAAATAAAACATGGGCATGCTGGGAAATGAGCACCCTCACGTGATAGGCAAGCGGTGAGAGGGGGGAGCGGCGTCCGAGGAGGTTGGCTTGTGGACGCTAGAAGCGCGCACTCGTCAATTTTTGTTTTTTGTTCATGAGCCCACCAAAAAAGGAAATGAAACAGGAGCACCATGGGAAATGAGCCTCGAACGCGAGGAGCAAGCGTTTCAGAGGAGGTTGGCGCGGTTTCAAAGGAGGATTGCGCGGCTTCAGAGGAGGTTGGCTTGTGAACGCTAGGCGTGCTCCCTCCTATATTTTTTTCTTCCTCCATGGGAACGGCAGTAATGAGCCTCTTCGTTTAGGGCAGTGACATGTCTGCACCCAATCCACCACATGCGCGTGCTCTTAGGTTCATGCGCTGGAGGTCTCACTGTTTATTTATCACACGCACGGACAGCGCAAAAGTTGGTCAGAAGGGATAGAAGCATTCTGCTTCTATCCTGTTCGTAGTCAAACAAAAACTGATGCAATAATGCTGATGACAATATAAGGAGATGATTACTATTAGATTTAGCCATTTCTGCTCAGCGCAGTATTTCTCGCGGACAAGTGATTATTTCGTTAGATCAAACGAATGTTTACTCTTCGCGAAAATCACGCTTGCCGACCATGTTTGTTACGAGCATGCTCCTTGTGTAGAAGGACGAGTTTATTACTTCGGGAGTCGCTGCCCTAAAACTATAAAACATGAGAAATTGATTTGATAGGAAACTGCTAAATGAAATCGTATAAAGCCTTTCGCTTTTATTAGAATGAAAAAAAAAGTGTTTGCAATTAATTTGATGATTTATACGTTCGTTTAAAAAAATTGTAACGTCACACTTTTGCAATTTTGAACTTTATAGTGACTGATGCCATAACTTCTTAAGAAACGTCAACGTAAAAATTTTCAAGAACGCAGGCCTGGGTGCATTGTCCGAGCACAAATATTTCATGGTAGCTTGTACTTATATGTGCAGAATAAGACGGAAGTCGTATGGAGGGTCGCGGGAACGCCCAGAAAGATGCGTTTTAACTTTAGTATGTCAATATTTTCAATACTCCATGCTCTCTGCACAGAACAATAGATTTGGCTGCAAAGATAGGTCAGCGGGAACGTTCCCCGTAGGCGGAAGACCTCTCCATTCCTATAATCCGCAAGCTTTGTTGAGTCTCGCTTTCTTCCGCAAACATTGAATTGCCTGACACAAAAACATTGACATTGCGAAGGTTTATACTGTGTTCTCTCGCGCATATTCGAATTCCTGGTACCTTTAGATGTAAACGGGAGGAAATATTTTATTCTGTAAAATAAGTATGGCATCTTTCATCCACCAGCCGCTCTGAATGCACCCCAATCACATGCGGTACATGCTCACATAAACATTGACAGGGGACATGCGAGAACGCGCCAAATTCGATAACATGTTATTTTTTTTTGCAGCTTATATCAATTCAGCAACAGCCGATATAGGATATTAAAAATTTATGAGAACACATTGCTCAATATTTAACATAGGAAAGGACATTCTGTTATATTCTAACCTGGCGTTTCTAATGTGGACAAGGCAATAGCGGACAAACGCACACAAACATGCTTAAAGGGACCATGACGGGTCCTCAGAACAACTTGTGGTTTCAGCGAAAAATAGAAGTAGAGGGCCTACTATGCATATACATATATCACAATTGGTATATAAAAGAATATTTCAGTGTAAAACAAGCCCTAAAAGTCGCCGACTATAAACCCCACCCTCCGCAGGTGACCGCCCACAGGCATAGGTCGGCGAAAAAATGAGAGCTCACTCTCACTCACGCAAGAAATATATTTTGCTCTGAGGGCTCCCTCGGAATCAGTCTGAGCAAAATGTTCCATAACCAGGCTCACTCGAACTCAGATTCACGGCTTCATCTGAGTCTGAGTGAGCCTAAGTGAGTCGACTCATGAGTCCGTTAGGATAAAATTACATTTTTCGATCATAGATTCAATGCTTTTTAATGCTAATATCTCACATACTCGCTGCTCTGCGATATACTTTTTGATTTTCTACCTTCAAATATGAGTTAGCAGTGGTTTCAATCCAGCAAGGACATTTTTATGAAATACGCGATGCGATTCACACGAAATATTTTTATCAAGACCTTCCAGTGAAAGAGGTTTGTGGGGGGAAGTCATGCCCCGCCCCCCGTAACTCGCGTCTCTGATCCATTAGTATTGAGGTGGAGCATGATGGCTAGTGCGTTGAGATATGCCTGAATAGACATGTGTATACACTTAAGTCATTATATCTGCTTAAGATGAGTAGATAGGCCCATAGGTCGGCAATAAAAGATGGAGCTCACTCAGACTCACTCAAGAAATATATTTTGCTCTGAAGGCTCACTAAGACTCAAACTCACCAATATTTTCTGAACCGGACTCACTCGGACTCAATCTCACTGAAATATTACACACCCGGACTCGCTCAGACTCAAAGCTCAATCTTAGTGATGTTAGTTTGAGTGAGTGGACTAACTTTTGTTTTCTTTTTAATTTCAATCATGTACGCATGACCATGTCCGAACATTCAGAAACAAACGACAACCTTCTTGAGCCTAGTTCGGCGGTTGTAAATAATCTCGTTAGACGTCTAATTTTAGATTTATGGCGCTTACAGACAACACAAATAAAGTTAAGCCAGCCACTGCGCGCGCTCCCCTGTATCGTATAACCATCGCCGCGGCTCTGCTGTCCTTGTAGAGGCGAGGAAAACTGAACGGCTGTAGGATCGACTGGGGGCACGGGCGACTTCACTTTTGAAGAACTAGTCTGTCTCAATTCGAAACGTGGGGTACTAAAATAAATGTTTCATGTGTTTAAGACTAAGTTAATTATCATGGAGTGAAACAACCTAAATTTGTCAACGGCGCTACGCCGAAGTTACTTTTATGAACGCCTCGTAAACTTATTGCGTAGATCGCAACTGCACAGTGAGGCTCGTTCAAACGAACATCAATCGATAACTGAATATTCATTTGTCGTGTTCTGTGGCTGCAGTTAGTTTTTTCTTTATCTATGTTTTTTCCTTATCTTTATCTTAGTCTATCTTTATGCCCAACGTATACTTGTGACTATGTACAAAAACAAACTGTGATTTTCCCCTGTAATTGAACCGACAATTTTTTGTACTTTATTGGCAATCTTGGCAACTGTATATCCATCAATATGCCAACAACGAGCGCTTTCCTTTCCTCCGTTGACGATGTCCCATATCATTCAAGATGCCGATCATTTCAGGTACACGTATGTATTTGTGTTTAACTCGTAAACCTCATCAACGTAAACTTCATCAGCCTTCATGCGGTAGCCAGCCAACTATGCGTGTTCAGTACCAGAAACTCATAAAAAATGTCACAGGTTCACTGCAAGGGCGAAGTAAAGAATGCGATAGCAACAAATTGTAGTGTTTTTCGAAGTGAGGCTGGCAGCTCAATGTTTTGTATTCCATCTCGCGTAACTACAAAACGCTGGTGTGAGAGAATACGGCCGCTCCAGGAAGTGACTATGCGCTCCGGTCGCATAGTCACTTCACTATAGAGGGCAGCACGAAGGGTATACGAGCCGCCCACTGTGGTGGCTGTCGAGATAGCGCGCGCGCCAGCAATCGCGATCGCGCCCTCAAATTCAATGTTCAGTGTTGCTGCTCGCGCGACACCCCTCCCCCCGCCCTCAGGTCTTTTCATGGTCGTTAAATACGGGAGGGCGTTTCCTGTCTGCTACGACGGCAGGCCTCCCGAGCGGGGTGATATTATCGCATGCAACCTCCGTGCGACGAAAATGGGCCGGCTGGTTTGATCTCTGCTTCAGCCGCGTTCGTCGCACCCCCTCGCGTGCTTTTTCCCGCGGTAGAACATACGATGCGTGGGGGGATCTTATCAATTTGTAATTCATACCGGAGGGACATAACGGCGACGGCGACGCCGAAAACCCGTCGAGATTTTTCATATAATTGCTATCGCAATAAAATCGGCTGGCAGTGAATACCACACCGTAACAAAAAAGGAAGCACCCTGAGTTGCTCAAGTGCATGTAGATAGGGACAAGAGAAGAGAACACAACATGTGCTGCGTTGTTTGTATTCCGGTTCTCATTTATTGTTCTCCACCTGCTCCACAACGTCTTGCACACACAGACGAGCTTTGTACTTCTGAGACGAGGTATGCCCAAGGTCGTGAGAAAGATGCCAGGACAAGTCGCACAGAGTATGGAACTGACAGGCCAGTTGTTGCGGACTCTGGGTATTTTTAATCGCGCCAAGGTTTGATAGAAGAAAATGAACTCATTCTGAATTTAACGCAAATGTGAACAGAATAAATATTGTTTCTCTTTGAAGTTAACGCGGGAGCGACTTTGTTTTTGCGAACAGGCATTAGGGCAGCTATTTTTGCTGAAGTGTAGTTACACATTTTTCGACGTTAACTTGATTAGTTGACATGTTAGAGAATAGCCATCCTCCGTAGACCGATGTATGGTATTCTCTTAACAATGGGCTATTGTGATGTGCATATTGCGTCGAACATTGCATTAAAATGAAGAAAGATGATGTAACCGAACTGTTCGTCATATAGCTGCACAAACATGCGACAATATGGACATCACACAGACCCTTCACATCAGCGACTGCGCATCGGGAATAAAGTGCGGATTGTTATATTCGGGCATGATAGTCGACTTCTGTCTATAACTTGCAATTATATAAAGTACATCCTTCTGCAGATAACAATTCGGTGCTATTTTTTTTCGTACCAATGCACTTTCAATTTCAATATATTGTTATACACAATCAAAGTTCGATTCAGACTGAGATCGAGCCATGAGTCGAATTCTGAGTGAGTATTGCTGAAATTTTTGGTGAGGTATAGTTCGGGCGAGTGCGACTGTGAAAAATTTTCGTCAGTCTGAGTCCGACTGAGATTGTTTGAAGGTATTTTTTATGAGTGCAGCTGAGCTTTGCTGAGGAAACATTTGGCGAGCCAGAATGTGAGTCAGTCCGGTCAAGAAAAAAAGTCACAGTTTCGCCGTAACGGCGAAGCAATGAATGCGATACCAAAAAATTGGAATGTAACGCGAAGAACCGAAAGCAGCTCGAAATTGCCAGCGCGTCGCTCGAGCCCAAAGGACGCACGACAAGAACGCACACAGGACGAGCGCGAACTATCATGCGTCACAGCTCGACACTGGAAGCGCACTGCTCAAACATAAAGCAGGACGCACGAAACGAAGGACAGTTACACAAAGGACGAGCGCGAACTAACTGTCCCAGTTGTTATTTATTTCTGTTTGAACAGCGCGCTCCTTTCGCAAACGCGGCCGCTGCAGCCAGCGAAGCGACCTTCGTACGCTCTGTGACTTCTGCGCGGACATCGCGGGGAAAGCACAAAACATACAACTCCCCGCTCCTACCCCCTCCCCCGCCCCGCCAGCCGCCCCCTTCTTTCCTCGAGATAAGCGCACGAAGGCGACCACGCCCTGTAGGTCGAAGAGCCTCGGCGTTCGCAGGAGCGGGGCGACGACCTTTAAGGCGCGCCACGCGTGCACATGCACTATCTATGTGGTAACTAAGAAAGCGTACTGATGTAAGTGATGTATATAAATAGCCCGCCGTTAGCAGGCTGAAAGACGGTGCTGTTGGTGGCCTAACCGTTTAACGCCGCGCGCTGGAAAGCGGGAGGTCGCCCGTTCGATTCTGCGCGTCGGAACGTTTTACTGAATTATTTTTCTTTGTGGCTTCGATATATATATATATATATATATATATATATATATATATATATACACGCCGCATGACAAAGGCGACGGCAAGAATCAGCCGAGACTGTCCATATAATTGCTATCGCAATAAAAATTGGTCAGTCTGATTCGTGTAAATCAGATTGAGCAGGTTTTTTGTGAGTCTGTGCCGTATGGAGTCCGGCAGAGTAAAATTTTTGGGGCCTTGAGGCCGAGTGACTTTGGCTAAGTAAGATTGTTGATGAATATGTGTACGAGTGAGCCTGGCTGAATATAGTATCGGCTAGTCTGAGTACGACGTTGTCACGAGTTGAGCTCACTTATTGAGTCCGAGAGACCTGCATTTATTTCGCCAACATTTGAACAGCGCCAGCGAGCAATTTTAATTTTTCGCATTGGGAACACTGCTTGGTGAATATTTAGATTCATTTTGTAGCTTGTGTAAACAGTAATGCCTGTTTAGTGCATTCAGAGAACTTCAGATAAATGTGTGTACACATGGTACTGTTGACACGACATACAAAAACTACTTGTTAGGATTTCCATTCGTCTCGGGGACACACGGAATGTCTGTCGCTTGCCTGTCGCTTGTCATAGAGCAAAGCAGAATAAGCGCTCCTCATTGTGATTCCGGAGCTAATATTTAGCGGTCATGGTCGGAGCACGATACTACACTGCAATCTACCTGTACACCATACATACTGATATAATGCACTCCTACCAGACAGACTGAATTAACTATTCTACGTTGTGTCCAAACTTACAAGAACTCACATTCACCACATAGGAACTCAGGTTCGTTTTCACGAAAGTGAACTTCGTAGCTTAGGGGAAAAGGTGCAACAGAGCACGTACAGTGACAAGGAGTGAACGCTAGAAACAAATCGCTGGTCTTCGCTTTTTCATCTATCTGCGCTTTCTTTTCCTACAATAATTGCACGCAAAAGCTATACAACACCAACTGGACAAGCAGGTGGTACTTTCAGCACGAAGTTGTTAACAGAAACCCCTCGCATGTTGCTATAGCAATGTGGTTAGTGGACAACTACCACTCATAACTCGAATTTGAATTTACGGGACCAAACGGCGCCGCTGCGATGTGCAAAGATTAAGTAACATATTCGCGTTATAGAGCATCGGCACTGTGAGCGGAAACCTAGTACAATCTAGTCTACAATATCCGCGGCAACGCACCCCTAAAATCGCAGGCAATATTTATTCAGTATTTAAGTATATTAGTATTCAGTATATGAGCCACAGCTACCCATAGGGTTACGCTGCGGTGTTGCATTCATGACGGTAAAGTTTCGACATTCAAAGCATGCATGTCCAACAAGACGGAGTTTTATTCCTTTAAAAGGACTGAGCGCTAGGCGAGTTGGTACTCTAATTACTATGAAAAACTGCGTGAAATCAACAGGAACAGGGAAGCCACGAGTACAAGGGCGGTACTAGCTATGGGAAGTTTATTGAAGGAAACATATATATAAATAAAAGAAAACCACGCGAACAATTATCTCTAGCTTTTGTAACGTAACCGAAGGCCTGGCAACGCACATGCTGCCATACTTGTGAATATAGAATGCCTCAGCCACTTCTCCCGCTGTTCTATCTTTATGCCGAGACAGCGCCTTTATTTCGTGCAGCAACGGGCGACATTTGCAAACTTTGCAATGCAAGCACAGATCTGACGAAGGCTGAGCCTTCAGTGAAGCCCTGTGATCCATTAGGCGATTGTTCAAACACCTCCCGGTTCGCCCGATACAGCACTTCCCGCAAGAGAATGGGATGAGATAGACAATACCCTTGCCGCATTCAACTAACCGCTCCCGATTATTACCTTAACATTCACTGCACTTTCCTTTGTCTTCGACTTTCCTATCCACTGCAGCGCAGACTCGGCCCAACTTGTTCCTAGAAGAAAAAAACCGCCTTGGCACCATACCGATTTCCCACCGTTTTCATACGGTGGAAGAAAGCATGAAGATACGGAATGCAGGCGATGGGCATATCTTTATCAGTGGATACCCTGTCGCCACCGCCCTTTCCTTCGTGTTTGAGTTTGTTCAATACTCTTTCACTAAGACACGCAATGTTTCCGTCAGCGTTACACGACGTGCAAATTCAGTGTCACACGACATGCTTACAGAGCACACCAGTTCACTAACTATGACGAAGTGCAAGCAGTAATTTATGCTAATGCTGCTAGAGAAAGCAAAAAAAGGGTGTGAGGAAGACAAAGTGTGGTGTTTCTCGAGAGGAGCAATGAACTAAGAGCGAAACACGATGCTCATTACAGAGTATGACCGACGAGTTCTTGTTCATAACTTTTTTTGTGTATGGTTTATTTGAAAGAGCCTCAGCGCGTGTTTCTCGTGTACGCAACGCGATGTGTCACAGGCACCATTCGTGTCTGTGTTCCTTGGTGGGCACAAGAAAAGTGCCGAACAACTATAGCCTAATGGCTGTCGCCACAGTAAAGCGGATGGAGAGAGTATGAATAAAAGAAAGGCGGGGAGGTTAACCTGGGCTGAGCCCGGTAGGCTACCCTGCACTGGTGAAGGGGGAGAGGGGAAGGAAAGTTAGAGAGGAGGAGAGAAAAGTCACTCTTTCAGCCGACGTAATAGTTCCGCGTTTCACATTACAAACGGCGAATCAGTCCGGCATCCTTGAGAAAACGCAACAGCGCTTTCGTTGCCTTTCGGAACTGTGATGGGCAGCCCCACGGTCCCAATATTTGTGCGACAGTGAAAGCGTTGTCGCTGCCATGTGTACAGTACGCCAGCAATTCAGCCCATCCCTCGACACTCGGAGACATAGCGACAAACGTTTGCTCGTCTGTTGTTCGCTTTGCTTAAAAAACAGTTTTCCACTAAAAGTACAGTGCTGACGCACGCAGAAGCACTTTCGGTGTTCCCGCTTCTTCGTACACGCCCAATCATTACCGTAAAAAAGTCCGGGAACAGTTGCGTTTCTGAGTGTAGAAGTACAACAGAGTTCCAGTTGTGGTAACCCTGCTTGCGCACCCAAGCTCTTGCAGACCGGAAGATCCACATAAGCGGTCGCGATTCCCTTGCACAAACGCACTGAGCATGCTTCCACATTGGCAGCACAGAAAAGCACCTTTTCGCTTATCATTATCGAACCAGAAATAGTTCGAACAAATGAGCACACCCCTCTCATGAAAAATTTCATTGAAGTTGAATACTGACAGGCTATTAATCTCTAGAGCTATACATTTTCTGTCAATCTGCGATGAAGTTCCTCACTAGAACAAGAACTACGGTACATCGCTTTATTCTAGCTTATTACGAAGTAAAAGACGTTGATGCTGGGAATGCATACTGCCCCTGTAGCAATAGTGGACTAAGTCGAGCTGCCGCGAATGCACGTGGTGTGCACGCATGCGCATCGTGGCGCAGCTCTCGAATATTGTGCTCAGCTATGATGTGCTCAACTAAACTCCTGATTGCAACGTGTGCTGTTTGTAGGACTGCGCCGGTAAAAAAACTTCGATAAAATATTTCGCTGCTCTTTGAGCGTTACCCCTGTTTGATTAACACCCTGACCAGTAAGCTTTCTCTTGCACTAAAGAAAACATGTGCTATAAAAATTGGCTGTTAGTCCATTTAAGACTGCAAAGGTATCGGAGTTAAAAAAACGCTAATGCGTAAATAACACACGTTAAGTCAGAAATCCCAGTTTCGCTTACGGGTGAAGCAATGAATGCGAAATCAACACATTGTAATGTTATACGAAGTAAGGCTAGCAGCTAACTCTTTTGACTCCCCCGTAGCGTGACTCAACAAAACGCTGGTTTAAGGAAAAACGGCCACTCTAGGGACCGACGCGGTTTTCGTGCTGTGAGATCTCTAAACGTGGAGTAAGCGTTGACAGCACAACAAGTTTACGAGCCGTTTTCTGATGCTTGTCGAGACTGCGTTCGAGTGACGCAGCCCCCCCCTTTCGCGGCCTGGAATTTCTCCATGCTCCTTAGGAAAGACGGGTCGGACGTTTCCTCTCTGCTTGATGAGCAATTGACGACAGGCCTGGCAACCGGGGTGATGTTATCGCATGCGCCCTCCGTGCGACGAATGCGGCCAGTTTGTTTGATCTACGCTTCAGCCGCGGTCATCGCCAGAGCTCGCGAGCGCTTACTCGCAGATAGAACATACGATGCGCGGGATGCTGTTATCAATTTGGACTTCATAGGGCGAACGACAGTGACGGTGACTCCAACGACAAAAAGACGTCTAAGTGTCCACATAATCGCAATAAAAGATTTCTACAACGACAGACCGATCAGCATGCAACTATAATACAAAATACGAGTGTAACTTCGAGCAAAACAAGGAATGCGTTTCAACTTAATCAACCTGGAGAGCAAGCTGGCTTAAGGAAAGGGTGCTCCACAATTTTATTGCAGCCATGTTCTCAATATGATAATAGAAAAATCTGCAGAATACAACTGACTCTGCATGTGGCTTCGACGGGAGACGGAAAGGTGCTCGATTCAGTACCCGTATTAGCAGTTTTAAAAAGCATCGCCTCATCATGGGTACGTGTTACAACTTTGAATACCTTAGGCAACATACCATCCACAAAGATGCATACCATGGTTCACCCCAAGAAAGGCAGAAAAATTCCGATCTCAAAAGAGGCCCGACAGACAGATACAGCCTTAAATATACTCAAGTGACTTGATTGGTAAGAAATGGGAGTGGAGGTTAGCGTAGAACACCTCAGTAGGGGACGGCTTTCGGAAGACATCGTTCTGTTCAGCAATGATGGCGACCAACTGCAAACTAGGAATGAAGACACAAACCGAGCAAGCGTTAACGTAGCTTTGAACGTAGGGTTGAACGGGTATTATGAACAACGAAGCTTGAGATATAGCGGAAAATAAAAGACGTAATATTGTGATATACGAGGACTGAAGGGTGGGTAAGAAAACACGCACGGTCTCCGACATTTTAGTGGACTAGTTGACATTGATAGACAAAAATTGACATGGGTGGGTCATGTAATGCGAACGACAGATACCGGTGGACAGGTTGGTAGCATGTCCAACTGTCGTGCAACGAAGTCGCTACATTACAGTTCAGCAGAACAGTAATGCTTACGAATCCTATTGGGAATGGAAATCTGCAGTATTTTCACCAGCGTCGCAAGAGAGCACTGTTCTGTAATTCATCAGGTGATTACAAGGCGAAAAGTAATGCTATTGCTCGAAATTGTCGACGTTCTTGCCACACGAGTTCTTTTGTACACGGAATTGACCATTTTTTTTCAGCAGCACGTTATTTATCTTAAAGTGTGCAAGATATCCTGCCTATCTGTAAGCATCTAAAGGCTTGTCAAGGAAATGAAATCCGGTTCTCCTTTGAAACTGGCGGTATCGCCATATAAAAAAAAAAGAAAAGCAGGAGCCACAATAGAGTCGCACATGTTTGTGTACAGACTGTGTTATACTTCATAGAGATGACAGATATTTCTCTGTTGAGGAACAGCCTACATTACGCAGGCTGGCAACTGTGTGAGCGAGTAACTTCACCAGTGTGTTAACAGCTTGAAGCAAACGCCTACAACTGAGCCCGTGGTTCACTTGTAATCCTTCCTACGAACACAAAAGCGTTCGTGAACCTGCTGCAGCTTTCAGAACAAAACGTTGCACGACTATTACGCCCGTCCATGCTTATGTGTCCTAGATGCATAAAATGTAGTCAGTATTTTTTCATGTGACATAGACGGATGCAAACTAAGGTCATGCCTTTTTTTGGGGGGAATGTTTTTAACTAAATGCAAATATTAAGCACAACTACTCCTGTTTCGCTTGCCCTTCCATGCTTGTGTTGTATTCTTCCACTTCCATTGGTCTCTGTCGCACCACTGCCGAATCACAGCGCAGCTTTCCACGCTGAAAAAAAGTGCTGCCATGACTGAAACTCGAGGTCATTTCGTTTAAGTTTACTTCAGGTATTTCTTCGCTGCCCCTGCACCCTGTAGTATCTAAACTGAGCAAGCTGTAGCAGTCGCTTGTCGGTCTATAGGAACATTGAAGGCTATGGAAGGGCGAATGAATTCTTAGACGGGTCAAAAGTGCAGAGCGACAGGGACAAAGCTGAGGAGCAAGACAAGCCCATATAACGAATGCAGTGCTTCGGCATAAAGGTTTATGTAACTTGTCGCCAATATAATTGTCCCCGGCGTATCTATGTGCATGTAAATTAAACGCTCACCTGGTAGGCAATCCTGGCCACGCCGCCATAGCACTTGTTCTTCTTTCGTTTTTCATCATTGCACTGAACTCCCCGTTTATCACTTTCTAGGATTCGAGAGTGTATGTCATTGGTATGAATATTGTCAATTTGACACCCCAATTGCTGCTTCCTTTGGTGTACTGTGCACAGCTAATGTGCACGCAAAGTATAACTAGCAGTGTAACACATGCAACACGCATTGTTGAATTTCTAAGAAATGAAGTATGTCCTCCAGGTAGCTCGTCAGGTGAGCAGCAGAGTTCCTTCATCATATCAGATGGATCCGCTGTCGGCAAAAATTTCGGGCCTTCGTAACAATAGACCGTCTTTTCATGACGGGTTTCTGGTGACGTCGGTCTGAACAACAATAGGACAAGCCTAAGTGAAGGCATTGTTTCCGCAAGTCAGATTATATTTTGCTGCAACTGTAATCCGGCACAAATCACCGCCTTCCTGAAATTGATTGAAGGTTTCAAGTTTCGCTTGCAAAGCGTCTGGTTTTCCTTCTGCGCAGTTGCGCCGACAGCGGAATGACAAAGGAAACGGTGGGCTTAAGGGCATTAAAATTTCTCCTCGAACAAAAGGAATAACCCGTTCGCTTCGATATTCTCAATTTTGCTTGCCTGAATTTATTGGGAACAATTTAAAGCATAGCGAATTAAACTAATCATTCTTGCGTAATCCTTCACCAATATGAAGGAAAATCTTTTCCTGCGGAAGGAGCTGTTGGTGCGCTTTGGAAAGTCCAATACTTTGTGAACACTGTTCATCGGAGTAGAAAAACAGAACACAGAAAATTTAGGTTAGTCCTCGTAGTGCCATCTGACAGACTAAAGCTGCTTTTTCGCCTGGAAAGACTGCATTGTCACCACAGCTCTGATGTTCTGCGGGCATATATATATATATATATATATATATATATATATATATATATATATATATATATATATATATATATATATATATATACATATATATAATTCTGACGAAGGCCGGGCCCACGGCCGAAACGTCCAATCAAGCTTATCTTCTCTCGTGTGCCTAACACCTTGTCCTCTAATATATATATATATATATATATATATATATATATATATATATATATATATATATATATATATATATATATATATATATATATATATTGTAATGACGAGACAAATAGACACAACGCCTGTTCGCTAGGCCGGCTGTTCTATTCTCTCTCGTCTTTCCGCTTGCCTAGCGCGCGCCCTTGCAATAGCGGCGCTATCTTCCTTACACTCGGCCACGCTGCGGCATTGCATGGCGATCCAGCTGCGGAACTGTTTCTGGCGGGCGGAATTGACTGTTCCTTGTTGGCCTTTGCAGGTTTCTGTCCTTGTGCGACTGTGTTCGGTGAAATGCAGGTATTTCAGGTGGGCGGCACTGGCTATTGCGGGAAGGCCGCAGCTGCCACTTCGCGCGTCGCATTTTCGAGTGCACTGCAAGGTATTCACAAAGAACGGTGGGCGACCGAATCGATGTGCTGTGGCCGAAGACAGACCATGTGCTCTGTAGTCGGACACGTCTACGCAGGCTTGAAGAAGTGCGTCCGCTTCGCGTCGATGCACTCCCATCACGCGCGCAAGGCGGAATGTACGGCGCCGCCATATCGGGCGCGTCCATTGTCGTAGGGCTCCGCAATAGGGTCAGGTTTATGGGCCCCACTAGTTGTGGTTTAGTCTCAGAGAGGGGAGTAGAATGCATGGGCAATTCTTCGATGTTTTTAGTCCCGTTGGTTGCATTAGATTCCTGGATCTCAACCAGCACACGGTGACCGTCCGCGCATTCGGGCAGTGACTGCTCTGGAATTTGCGGTAGCTGTCCCGGTGGGCCTGAGGGCATGTTGATGGTTGTGGTGGGCTTGTCCGGTTTCTTGACTTGGAGCGTGTCAGGCACTGGGAGATCTGGAACGTGCATGTTTCCACGCGCTGGCGAGCGTGGAGGCCGCATCGCCAACTGCTGGGCCTTGTGGGTGGTATCCTTGTCTGGTGTGGTAGGTTCTGGAGCAGGCGTCGCGGAGTATGAAGTACGTGGCGTGGAGTCCTGCTCACGTCCGGTATCCGTGTAAGCCGGGTGGCCTTCCGCGTCCGCGATGATGTCTGCGCAGGGACTGCGGGAAACAGATGCACGATCGAGATGCTGCCCTTCACAAGCTGTCTCTGCGAAGACAGGCTGGTTGGCACTGGGCACAGCTGCATCATAGGGGGCACTGCGCCTCGCGAGCTCGGTCTCGAAGGGAGGGCAGGTTTGTGAACGCTTGAGCTGCGCCATCGAGGTTCTGTGCCTCACAGCTCCCATCCTCGTTAGAGACTCGGTCGGCAGGGAGGGGGTCGCAGGCATGAGATTGAGGGTGGAAAAGTGTGGCCAACTTGGCACACCATTCAGCCCAGGACCGTTGTTTGATCCCTTCGTACGCATGCCATGCCTTCGCGGCACCGCGAAGGCGGTCGATGGCTACTAGCCATTTCTGCTGGTCCGTCCAGGCATGGTGGTCGCCGAGCGAGTTGATGGTCTCGATCCACAGGACCGCGTCGTCCTGGAATCCGCGGAACACCGGTAGTTCGCAGGCAGCCGCCGATGGTGGGACGGCAGGCGAAAATCCGGAGTGTGCCCACGCCAAGCATGCCAGTTGCTCTGAGAGCCGCGTGAGGACACCGCGGAGCTCTCGGCGGTTCTCGGGTGAACTGCTCTCCAGATTTTGTGAGGCGGCCGCCAACACGGCATTGATGGCGCACAGTGTTGGCAGCGCGACAGGAGGCAGCTTGGAACTCGACGTTGTCAAGGCGTTAGTCGTGATGCGGAGTTGCGTGATCGTACGCAGCAGCTCCGCGGCGCTGTCGGTTGATCCGCATGGAGAGACAGGGCCGGCATCTGCGGAGGATACAGCGGCTCCAGTGCTCACGGCGGCAGGATGCTTGTCGGAGGGAGCTTGTACAGCATCCCAAAGCGGCTCATGCGCTGATGGAGTCTTGAGTGAGACGGCGTCGCCACGGGAAGCATGAATGGTGGTCCCGGGCAACAGGAGGTCGTGCGCTGTCTTGGCGTCGCCGGGATATGCCTGCCCTGGGGCCACCGAGGAGGCCTGGACGCCGTCCTTGAGTGGTGGCATAGGTTCTTCCGGCAGTTCGGACGCGGGCTGCATGATCGTGGGCGTTCCTTCGATGGAAGGCCCGCAGCGCCGATGACCTACGAGGACGCACTTAAGGTTCGTGTTGCGTAGACTGCGCCATTGTAATGACGAGATAAATAGACACAACGCCTGTTCGCTAGGCCGGCTGTTCTATTCTCTGCCTCGTCTTTCTCGTCTTCCCGCTTGCCTAGCGCGCGCCCTTGCAATAGCGGCGCTATCTTCCTTACAATATATATATATATATATATATATATATATATATATATATATATATATATATATATATATATATATATGTGTGACGTTATGAATGAGAGACGGGCCCTGGCTCATACGCCATACTTTTATTCTATCCACGCGCACTTCTTCTTCGTCGGCTTCTACCAGACATCACTACCTTTATACGTCACAGGATTCCCCCTCCCCCCGAAAGAATGCGCGAGTTTAACAACAAAACATGAACAAGCAGAGTGTTAAAGCTAAAATGTCAAAACGCGGAGTAGTTCCATGCCACAAGAGAGCTCCGTAAAACCACTAAAACTTTCAAACCGAGTCCGGCAGTCCGGTGATATTAAACACAGCTCTGGCGGGCGAGGCTGGCTGTTCCACATTGGATGACATAAGTGGGCCCGGCTCGTGGACACTGATGATGACACGGTTCTTGGGAAGAACGAATAAGGTTGAGAGCCCTTGTAGTAGATGGTCGGACATCGCATGAGTCGGATTCTGTGCCGTGGCTGGCACGGACACTTTGCTTCCAGTTTGCGTGTGCGATGATCAAGGCTGATAGGGTGATTTCTGTGTTCTTGCGTTATAGCTTCTGGCCACTTCCGTGGTTTTCTGTGGTTCCGTCTCAGGTGGTTCATTCGTAGGCACAGTCTTGATACTTGACATTGAAGGCGTCTCTGGCGACGTTCCTTTCGGCGAAGTTGTCTTGAATTTGATGTCCTCTCTGTCTTGAGCGAGGCGTCTTGAATTTTTCTTAAATTCAGTTGATTTGCATTCAGACGCTTTTTTTTATGCTTCGATGGTTGCAATTGTCCTTGTCGGAGTACCTTTCGTTGCTTAAGTCGATCGATTTGCTTGTGCTGGCCTTGCTCATGGTTCTGCGGAAATTGCTGAGGTGGCAGCCCTTTTGGAACAGGACATTGATCTTCTTGGCAATGTGATGTGGTGTCCAGGAGGCAGCAGTTGCACTGTGGGCTGTTGTGATGCTTGCCGGGCAGTGAAGATAGTGGGCCAGAATTGCTGACACGCTCTTCAAGGGCCTCTGCGATGTCATTTGCGGACGCTTCTGGTACCCAGCAACATGCAAGGTCTGTTGCATTGGAAATTTTGGTATTAATACGAGGTTCTTGACAGCTAGTCTCCTGAAGGAACCTTCTGTCATCAGACGTAACGGGTGGCCTTTCGTTTTCGATGTTGGAGTTCGTGCTGAATATTGAGTCTGTAACGCTTCGACATTCAGGTAGTTGAGTACTGGAAATTACCGCAACAGGCATGGCTTGATCAGGTTCCATTTTCGAATTTTGGCAAGGCTGCGGAACTACTGAAATAGAACCTTGCGGTAAAAAGCACCTCTTGGACTCGTCCTGACGTCGTTGGATATTCTCCCGATGCTTCAGCTCGCTTATCATTAAAGCAGCGACCTTATAAGGCAGGCGGTGAGCATTATGAACAACTGAAGAGCTGCGTGATGGAAAACCCGGTGGTGGGCCGCGTACGCTAAACGAAGAATCAGGTGCATAGGTTGGGTCAGTAACACCTCGAGTCCTACACTGCTTTGAAGAGGTAGAAAATCCCAATTTTTGTGCCGAAGGAAAGCCTTGTGGAGGGTCGGTTCTTGTGGGAAAACGTCTTTTGTTACTTTCAGTCAGCTGATGCTTCGCTTTGTCTTGTGGGAGTGGCCGATTCATGCTCGGTGTTCGAATGCATGAAGATTGTTTGTGAAAAGGACGACTGAGTTCGATTGTCCGCAGACGGTGCGTTATAAGCAAATCTTCATTGTAGTCTTTAAATCGAATGATCATTTCTTCTTTGATTTTTTTCCAAGATTCGTTGTTTTGGAAGATGTGCGTGAGGTAAAAGCGGAAGGCCTCACCGGTGACGTAGTCGTTGAAGTTTTTGACCATGTCCCGTTCTGTCCATGATGCAGCGGTAGCGTGGCGTTCGAAGAGGTTGAACCAGTCCTCGACGGCTCCATCGTCCGCTGATCCGGCGTACTGTGGGATGGCAAGGTCTGTCGATGATGCTGCCATGGTGGTGGTCGCCGTGTGCAGCTAGGACCTGCTTCGGCATTCCATGTGTGGTCAGGGCGTCTTGTTACTGCTCATCGATGATGTGCGGCTGATGAAGTGGCTGCCAGGTCTTCATCCTGTCGACTTGTGTGACGTTATGAATGAGAGACGGGCCCTGGCTCATACGCCATACTTTTATTCTATCACGCGCACTTCTTCTTCGTCGGCTTCTACCAGACATCACTACCTTTATACGTCACATATATATATATATATATATACATATATATATATACATAAGGAATGAAGAAAGAAACTACGACTTTCGTTGGATCACCACTGTATATTTTCACTAACGTTTCGTCTGGTCCACCAGACGCAACGTTAGTGAAATATAGAGTGCCGAACCAACGAAAGTCGTAGTTTCTTTCTTCATTCCGTATTCTATCGGGATCCCCGTGATTCATTTCCCACTGCTATATATATATATATATATATATATATATATATATATATATATATATATATATATATATATATATATATATATATATATTGTGCTTGTGTATATGTGTGTGGTCATCTCTTCTGCAGCCAAGCTTGGCAGCTTGAGGCTCTAAAGACGTCTTGGCTCCCGCCCCTGACAGCAATACTCATTATTATGCACCTGCGGAGCTTTCGCACACACCCCTCTCTTTCGAAACTAGCAGCCGGCTCGCTACCATTGGCCGCGAGATCGAGCGGAGTCGCCACCTAGCGGCTTCTGGCTGAACCCTGCCTAGTGTGGATGCTCCGTGTGTCGTCTGCTAGCCCCGTTGTGTTTCCATGTGCGCGTACGTCATGCAGATCGTCAAAGGGCGGTTTGTTCCGTTGCGTTAGTGCAACTTTAACCGCTCGTACGTATGCCTAACACGATGTAAACAAGCATTTGGCCTTGGTCGGCTGTATATGTACTGTAATAAGATCAGAGAGTGCACTTGTCGAGAGTGCTGTGCGTGGTCGTCGTACCCTGCGTCCACGCGAGTAATATCAGTGTAGGTGCCGCTCTGTGGTTCAAGCGCATTGCAAAGTGCACTTGGCGTTGCCCTAAAGATGAGAAGTATTAAATCTCATGTGAATATAACATTTTAGCGGCGCGGTGGTAAAAAGAGGCTCGCATGTACTTGAGCGTTGTGGTTAGGTGTTGTTTATACGTTACGCGACGAGCTTTAGTTGTGTACGGTCCTGGTCTCACTAGAGAGAAATATTTCTGTTAACTGACGTCTGACACTTCGGCACTGAAATTGCTCCTAAAAAGAACAGAAAATGAAATGACACGGAAATTGCAAAACTGAGTTGCCTTGCGCAAAAGGTGCACGTTAAAAAGCGCTCCTGGTCAAAATTAATCCAAACGGCGCAGTTTACATTTATGTCGTAGTAATTTCACGCGAGGCCGCATCTTTTTTTCTTTACATTATCTTGAGCGTTTGTGTTGCATTGACGGAAGGCAACGGACATTATTCGTATGAAAAAAAACGTACTTTGGCCCATGAAATAACCGGTCCTTTGTTCCAGTACTGTCGTGCAAGTAATCAATCGAAGTAATTTCCGTGCTGTACAGTTACCTTTGTGCACTGTTACTGGAATAAAAACAAGCGTGTGCGTGTTAAACGTCTCCGTAGCGCTAAAGTGCTGTCAGCCACGTAGCTTTCCTCAGTAAATCTATCAAGTGTCCCACATTTCACAGAGAACTGAATAAGAAATGCGAATGAAAAGTTGAAATAGCACGCAGTGCACAGAGTGCTATTTCAACTCATCGTGCAGGAATACGGGCTTTCTGTTTGTTGAAGGGCATCCAAATGAAGGAGTAAATAGTTAATTGAGTCGCGCTATACAGTAGTGTGTAGTAGGTGGAACGCAAGCTAAACATGTACAAATAAAACAACAAGAAATCGTCACCCATTGCGAAAACGCTGACTGTCACCGAAGGCGAGCAACCCGTTCGTTTGAATGCGCTTCTCTCTCAAGTAATTGTAACGTTCGGCGCGCTTCGTGCATTAATTCAAGAATGAAGAGCGCACATAATTACCAGAAAGCTGCAGTCAACGCATTTTGTTTGCCGCAAATCGGGTCACATCGCTCACAACGAAGCGCTGTTGTGCACGTTTGTGTACGCGCCGACAACCGCCTATCCACACTAGCGCGGCGATGGTGCTGCCACCTGTAGCCCGATCTCGCGGCGAATACCTACACACGATAAATGTAGCAAGGGTCAGCTTAGTCACACCTGTGTGCTACGCATCAGTGTCGGACCAGTGGCACGCACTGATGTTACTCAGGCCAGATATTTATTCAACCGTCAAAGCATTGTTTGTTCTGGTAAATAACCATCAATATCTGTTGTTTTATGCATTTTCGCCTCACCCGTCGTGAGGTAGCGTGTTAGACGTAAAATGTTGCGTTTTCAGTTTTATAAGCACATGTCATTATTAGACGTGCTCTGTTGGGAGACTCCGGTTAATTTTCTCCAACCCGTGGTCTCCAAGGAGCCCTTAAGGAATTGTTCTCGGGCGTTCGTGTATTTCAACCACATTGCAATGTGGTCGTGGTGGCTGGGAATTGAGCTCTACGTGCGTTCGTACATTGCAGAACTGCACATTAGTTGATAAGTCGTTATGTCTCATGGGTGCTGTGAATATTGTTTTAAAGACGATAGTCTTTCTTGGGGAACTTAAACGCAGAAATTTGGGTCTGTCTTTCTGTCTTTCTGTTTGTCGGCACGTCACCCGATTCAGCCAACCGGCTAAAGTTGAACCACTTGCTTACCGCCCATCCATCTTGAACTGGTATGGCTGTTCATACTTGTGAACGTTGCTAATCAAAAAGTAAATATTACGCATATCTGAGGCGTAACATCATTAGGTAAATATTAGATGAAGTGTTCCTTTAATAGAAAATACACAGATACGCAATTTTAAAGACCTTGATGGTATGCGTTTAACGTTGAGACAGTAACGCGTTTATTAAAAGATTGCCACAGCTGAAGCGATCGGCGGTCCAAGCCGAGCAAGCGCGAGCGCCAACAACAACCGTTTTCGTCTTCTTTCGCAGGCGTTCTTGTCTGCGCCCTACCATGTTACAAATCACTCCCCCGCGGAAAAGGAGCCATCCTGGCGACCTAAGGAACAGGTACAATTGGTGGGTCATAATGCGGCTTCAGTCGATCGACGTGAACAGTCTCGCGGCCGCGACGACGGCGGTCCGTAGATGATTGAACAGGCTCAATCATATAATTAACTGGGGATGCTTGACGTAGGACGTGGTAGGGGCCTTCGTACTTAGCCAGTAGCTTTGTGGAAAGGCCAGGAGCGGAGGAGGGAACGCGAAGCCACACCAACGTTCAAAGCGAATACGACTGAGGAGGCAGGTTTTCGTCGTGACGGTCCTTCTGGCCCTACTCACCTTACAATGTTACAACCCTAGTTTCTTAAGGTGCGCTGAAAATGCGACTGCGCTGAAACTTGTCTTCCTCCGTGCCCTCTGCACAAGCTCATGTTGTGTTTCGGTTTCGGTTCAGTATTGCATTGTACGAATGACAGGGGGCGCCGCTCTGGCATTCCTGTTTTACCCAGGCGACGTGTAAGTAAGAGAGTGTAGAGAGTACTCGTTGAGTGCGGACGTTTCTTCTCCTTCGGCGCATCGCGCCAAACAGTGTGTTCGGGCTGGCCGGCGTCCCCACCTGTCGCGTTGGTCACCGCCGGTCTTCGCCTGCCGCTGCGCCGGGACTACCAGCCCGCAACACAGCACTCATGTTTCCCGACGTATTGCCAGATGGCGTCCATATCTCACGCAGCGCCTCTTCTATCGTCTTTAGGCGACATTTGCAGCGAAGCACGCAGATACGCGGCCAATTTTTACCTTGGACTATTTATGATACTTAATACACTAGTTCTGCCTCGAATCTCTTACAATATTTTGTATTGTGATTTGTGGTCTCATGCCCATTGCTATAGTTGTTCGTACATACCAACTATACAAATATCCGCATGATTTATATATTCTAACAACACACATGCAATTCATCCTTATCGAGTCGCTTTACTGTGCCCATTCGTATGCAATAGCATTTATGTATACTCTGCCATTTCTCGACGAAGAATGTACAATATACTACACCCGAGTGCTAACTTTATAAGAATACGCTTGCCTTTTTTGTTTATATGCCCGATCTAGTGCGCGTTTTACGCGTGCCAAATAATTTACCTTTCTGACGTGAAAATTTATTTCAGTATGCAAAACAGTCAACTCGACGTTCTCGTTTCGTTAAAGAACTTACATTCGCGCACATTGTAAGCTTCGAAGGAATAGAGATGTATTATTTATGCAGACGTGTCACAGATATCAAACAATTTCTGAAATGCTCTAAACAAGTGAATGAAACCTACGCATCGGCTCATTGAACTGCTAACGCAGTTTATGGTGCTGCGTCTGCGGTGGATTCCACGGGCGCGTTCCACTTGCGCATGAGCGTCACACAGAACGTCACTGTATCGTTACCCTCTACGAAACCTCGCCTGCACATAGCTTCGAACCTGTGGGACCCGTAGAATCCATACCCGCTAGCTGGGAACTTCAGACGAGCAGCTCTAGAATGTGTCCATGTTGGTTCCAGTGGATGGCTGCCACTAGAGGCTGAGAGAAGGGCACTTTCGCCTGGGTGCACCAACCTCACAGACTCCACCTTCCAAGGATTGAATGTTTTCCGGCGCTCTTCAACTTTCGCATAGACGTCCAGCGCAGAGTTTTCTTCCAAAATGACGATTTTCACATGACAGCCTTTGTTGCTATCCAAGGCAACTTTGGCTGTCCAGGTTTCCGGAACAGAGAGTTCTATACCACGTTTAAGTAGGTCATAGAGAGGCATGAAATCCGAAGCAGAGCCGGAACTCGCTGCCTTTCTTCTCCTGAAAAAAACGAGGAACGCTTTCTTTTCTCTGTCGGCACGCTCTCGATCTGGCATGTAATGTGTCAACTGCGTTGTTTGCCTCCTCAAGGCAAGACGCGGTACAGGCACAGAATACATGGCTCTAGGCAATAATTCTGCACGTATGCTTCCGCGTGCTTCTGACAGCGTGTCATCTTCTACAGAGCTAGAAGGTGTGGAAGCCACTGACGCTTCGGCGCTTTCGCTCTCGCTTGTTTGTAGTACGCCAAGTGGTACGTTTTCGTGTGGATTGGTTGACAAAGTGGCGCACTCAGCTTGGTTGCCTGAGCAACCAGCTGACTCCGACGTAGTCGAAGCCATTTGCCGCAGGATTTCTGTGACTTCACTCAGGCTCAAACTCATATCAGTGGATTTTGTATCAAGGTTTCTTACATACTCCACCAGTTCGTTCATCCTTGATTCCAAGCCGACCAGTGTGTCGTGAGCTGTGAGTGTGACATCTTCGCCCCATGTGCTGCGCGATGTAGAGCGATTTAACTCAGTACTCCGAGGAGCCGGCTCGGTCCATTCAAGAGGCGCCGTGCAGGACGACCGGTAATGACCTGGGAGATCCGCCAGTAGCATCGTCACCTTGCACCGAGGACACACAGCTGGATGGAATTTACAGTCCTCTTCAAAATGTTCTGGCAAGAGTGAGACAGGCCCTATAAAATCACACCCGTAACAAGAGTTCCAGCACGCTACCTGCAAGAGAATACAAGTCAATCAGTACGGAGAAATCACACTCGCACAGCTGGCACAATTCGCCGAGGCAATAATATACTCCATCCCAAATACGTCAACAATTGCATGCCGATATAAAAACGCCACGATATTTTAGCACGTAAAGTGTCGCACTCTTGAGCTCGGGGAGGCGGATGCGATCCTCAGCCTTAACTGCCAGATTTAGATGGGCACCAAGTGAAAGCTCGCACGTGTACCATAATTTTGGTGCTCGCTGAAGAACCCCAAACGAGAAAAAATAATCGTAGTCACCCAGGGCAGTGTTCCTAATATTTACATCTCTGTTTTTACTCATAAGAGCTCTCAAATGTATGAGTATATTTATATTCGTAAAGCAATAGAACTTTTACTTAATAATTCAGTTCATGCGGGGGCTTGCCTTAGTAATGGACTGAACGAGTCATGAACATATGATATCAATGCAGTCCGAGAAAAACAACAAAAAAACACTGGTACTCAAAAACTCGTGTAAGGTATGTGTTATAACAGTGTATTCAACGGTAATATAATTTGACGGCGAAGAAATAACGGTGCATATGAAAACACAGGGAAAAGCCGTACTTTCTCGCTGGCCATCTGATACGCGATGAATGACTGATAGTCTACAAACTTAATATTCCACGCACATTTGAAGTAGAATAATGACATTGCCTTCATTACAGCGAGAGAACACATCCATTTTAATGATGACACTGGCCTCTTCAAGGTGCAACAATGTGAACGGCATTGAGCTGTATTGGCTCTGGCTCAATGCCAGCATGAGTGCAACAGAGTCGGTATGGAACGCACAGGTCTTATGATACATAATGTTCTTGTTGCAAAGACGTCATGACACAAGAAAGACTCAGTAAAACGTGAGTCCTTATCGCCTCCAAAAAAACGTGATATGGCGATAACTTGCACAATGTCTGAGTTCAGCAAAAAGCGAACTGATGGGTTTGCTAAAGTCAGCATCGACTGAATGAAGGCATCGGTAAGTGTGGTTATTATTGCATAATAATAGTGCCTTTGAGAGGCAATTGTTATATACCTTGCCTTCGTAGCATAATGATGAACTACCCTTCGTTAGCTGAGAATGCCTGCCCAATTCGCTCTAACCCTTTCTTATTCTCCTAATTAGTTCAGTCTCATGGTTATGATAACTGTGGTAACTACCTGCCCTTATTTCACACATTCCTTTAGCACTTCCAGTGCCTCGCTACCTATCGCAAAGCGCTGTTCACTTCCGCGACCGCTAAGTATTACATTGTTTTCTGCATAATATTTTAAGACGTACCGCTCTGTCCCTCCGTACAGTGCAGTAACCATGCTTTGCAATGCGTCCCTTGAGTTACTCAGCCAGGAAATTTCATCGGGGAACCGCAGTTTACGAAGTTTACTCAGTTGCTCTCCTTTAACTCTTATCACTAGCTGTTTCTAATCATAACCATGAAATAATCGCTTTATTTATACGATGAGTTCCACGCAATGTGCTATATTTTACCCGAACATATCATTTATGACAGAAGACTTCCCATGTATTTGTTTTGTATTTTGTTTCGATACCTACATCTTGCGTAAAAGCGCGCCCTATGACCTATAAGATCACACGCACTAGCGCCATTCACACACTAAATAGCGAAAATAAATTTACGCGTTCTACGGGCCAAAACCGCGATATGAATGTGAAGCACGCCGTAGTGGGGGTATCCGCCTTAACTTCATACTCTCGGTGCCGGTATAAATGGGCCCGCTGAATTTTTTAGGTGCGAAGCATCTTAAAGCGGAGTTCAAAACGGTGGTGGTGGTGTGCGGCGTGACCGCCCTTACTGCGCATGCGCATACCCTCTCCACACACCTCCTATCCACTCCTCCTCACCCGTCATCCTCTCCACTTCCCCCTCTCCTTTTCCCCTATCCACTCACCCTCTCCCTTTTCCCTCTCCACGTCTCCTCTCCCCTTTTCCTCTCCCCTCCCCCTTTGAAACGCGGGCTAGACATGCCGAAATGGGGGCATGCTATACATGCCCCTCTCTCTCCTCTCTTACGCTGCCCCATCTCGCGCGCTTGTCGACCGCTTTCCCCGCTCGTCCTGTGAGAATTAACGGCCAGGCTAGAGGGAAGACAAGACGCGCGTAGCGTTCCTCTTCGCGTTCCACGACGCGAGGTTGGTAGCATGCCCAACGAAAGCCAACGGAACGCGATCGTGCAAGTGCTCCGGCTTCGCATCGCGTCATGGTCCCCTTTAGCAAGAAATGGTCTAATTTTAGGGTCGAAGCTCCTTATAGCGTCACCTGGTCGGTCGTCGCTCCATGCGGCGTGTCCCCGCCATCACGTCTCCCGTATCATTCAATGATGGCGCTGTCCCAGAGAGAAGCATGCTAACTGCAGTTGGGTGACGATATACTAGATGGCGCTGTCCCATAGAGATGTGTGCATTACATGGAGGAAGGAAAAATAAGGAGAGGCCCTGACGTCACATTCGTGAAGCCTCCACATCGCAAACGCCCGCATCGCCTCCTAGCGAAGGAGCCTCGAAACATTTCGCGATTTCCGCCGTGTCGTTTGCAAGCGCATCTGCGATTCGAGCCCCTTTTTTTTTCGCCGTGCAAGCGGCGCCGCGGCGCAGTCGATTCACTCATGTTGCTCCTCGTGTGGGTTCTTTAGGAAAGCTACGGAATGTCCAGCTTGTTGCGTTGCGTATACCTGGTGGAAATCGCGTGCGCTGCGGAAAGTACCGGGTGTCACTTTTCATGTGTACGTACACATCCGCTTCATTGCTGATCACTAATGCATGGTATTTGCATGCGAAGCTCTCGGATGTGCGCTCTGTTGCTTCTTACTCATTGTGTCAACTCAGAACACACGTGAACTTTTGTTTTTGGCGTCTGACGCGCCGTACATAACATGCGCCGAAGGCGTCGTACGTTTTTAGAGGCTGTATCGTTCAACGAAAGCGCAATAAACTTACGCTGTTGTTATCGGACTACGCGATATATGTATTGTGCGGTGTGCGCTCGCTGCGTGCTTGTTTTTGTGTGCGTACTGGAATTACAAACTTTACGTGCACGATCGCGTATACAATACAGCGGTGTGTTCTTTTCGACGTGAAGTTACGTCAACTATAGGTTGGCGTTGCGCCGAATAGCTACTACGCTCACTCCATATACACGAACAAAGAACCGCTAATCCGGCAACAGATCGGGAAATCGGGCTATGAAAAAGGGAAGGCCTAACACCCAGCAGAACGCGTAAGTCGCGGCTAGGTGAGTTCGAATACGATGATGCAGGGGCTGAACGCTTTTGATCACGGCACGTACTAGTATTTTGTACTGTTGCACAAAAACGCCCCACGAAGAATTTCGTGGGGCGTTTTTCGGGCCTGCCACGCACGAACAGCCACGCACGAACAATTTCGGGCCTGCCACGCACGAACAGCCTGGTAAACGTCTGCTTGCAACATGTTACTGCGTGCGAACCGCCAACACGCGCTACGTTTACGCCGGGACTACAAATCTGTCAGGGGCGTCTGCTGTTTTGTTTGCCCCATAAATCTGACGTCACTTCCGCCACACTTTTCGCAATGCATTGAAATACGATAGGGCCTCTTCTTAGTATTCCTTCCTCCATGGTGCATTATATGTGCAAAAAAACGTAGCGGCACCCTTCACGCTAGATGGCGTGCAGTAATCAAAGCGGCGGATCGCTTTGATTACTGCTGGGCGAAACCACTGAACATTTCATGGTGTCACAATGACTGCTTCAGGAGATTCGCCCAAGCTCTTCATCATTCACTCGTGGATAAGCTGTAATTTTTTAATATACGACAGAGGTAGGGCTTACGTAAAACTACGTGTGAGTAGGAAAACACGGAGTCTAGTAGTCCTGGCTTCATATTTTAGTAGAAAGCTATACAATGAGTTCGAAGGAGGTATAGAAACCTCACCGAACTGATCCCGCTTGGCCTTACATATAAGTTTGTTTGCCGGTTAATACAACGGGCCTCATAATGTGAAATTACATACATATATAACACGCACATGTGACCTAATATTGATTCAGAGGCTGGGTCCGAGCTAGTTGGTACACTGATATTATGAAACCGTTAAGCGCACAAAGACGGGAACAAGAAGACGACACACAAAGCGCTACTTCCAACTGATGTTCGACATCACTTGGAAGTAGCACTTTGTGTGTCGCCTTCTTGTTCCCGTCTTTGTCGCTGAACGGTTTCATAATATTGTTATTAATGCTGGCTATGGAAAGCCCACCTTTATGAATGCAGCATCTTTCGTGGAACATTTCTTCCGGACAACATTTTCGTCAAGAACAAACGGTCGGCCATCGAGCACGCAAAGATGCTCGCCGTCTTCAGATTCCTTGCTCGCTCGGAGGCAGTTGTCGCAGAAGGCGTGCGAGCAGGGAAGTGTAATCGTTGTCGGCTCCACACCACCGCACAAACTACAATCCTGCAGAGCCGAGGGGAGGTGATCGGCCAGCTGCGTGGGTCTCCAGTCAACACCGCGCTGGATTCCACGGAGTATTACAACGCGCGGTAGCTCAGGCATCTCAAGAAAGGAAACGTTGTCATATGCTTTGGATACAGCGCGTATGCTGATGTTAAGTGGCAATGATCTTGCAGAAATGCATAAGTATTAAAGAAACAAGCCTAATAAAAACTGTGCGCTCCTCTAGAACTAGAAATGTGCGTAAGCCTACACAAATACATCCAAACATGGAAGCTACACTTGGCAGAAAATCGTCACGTCGACAGAGTTCCGCAATGTCGCCCCGAAAGATAACAATGAGAGTATCTGGTGTTTATGAAAGCGCAGACCGCGGCGATAAAACGTGCCGAGCACGACTGCTCTTCACGCTATCTGTAGGGGCGACGCGAGGTGAAGGCCACCAGATAAGCCGTGCCAAACGGACGGGTACGAGTTCTGCCGGGGGTGTGCGCAAGACTTGACGAAGACATTGTGCAGTGAGTCATAGCTGTTTACCGCGTTACGCCATTTCGATTGCTTGGT
This sequence comes from Rhipicephalus sanguineus, assembly GCF_013339695.2. Classification (NCBI taxonomy): domain Eukaryota; kingdom Metazoa; phylum Arthropoda; class Arachnida; order Ixodida; family Ixodidae; genus Rhipicephalus; species Rhipicephalus sanguineus. The sequence continues at coordinate 82,485,771 of NC_051182.1, read as the reverse complement.
CGTGTTGTCACATCTGAGTGCGTAAATGCTTTCAGTTGAACGAATTTCAGTTGAACATTGAACGAATATTAATAATTAGCCACACTACTGAAAAAAATATTTTCGTTATTGCATACATCTCCTGTTCCCGGTGCTCTCGCTTCTACGTATTTTATACGTATTACGTACATCATGTTTCTACGTAAAACTGGCTGATACCAATGCGAGAATCGAGCCGGTGTCGGTAAAAGAAGAGCGTCACGTCGTTCGAGGCGCACGAGACAGGCAGATACAGCGAGGGCCAAGAAGGAACGACGTTCTTTACAAGGACGGGAGCCCAAGATCTGTGCACTGAAACACCGCTGAGTTCAGCAATTCATAGGACCCTGAACTCCCATACGACGGCTACAGCACTTTTAATCGGCCCGATTTTCGGTAGTGTTTGCGTCATAGTAAATATGGCTCTAGTTATCAATATGAGAAAAAATATTTAGTGTAATAAATATGGCTCTCATTTATATGAGATTTCCCGAATAAAAGAATTCTGTCTATGACTGCAGTGAAAACGTACGATGTATTGTAGCGTCTCTGAATCCTGCGGCAACAAATAAAACACGCAAGATAGTGTGCAACGATGCCAGTATCTGTTAGAAAGGACGCTATGCGAGGTTTATAAAGAGGGAGAGAGAGAAAATCTGCTAGGTTTGTTCAGTTCCCGACCTTACACGTGGGCAGGGAAACTGAGGGGTAAATATAGCATGGGTGCTCACAATACACAATACAGGAAAGAGAAAATAGACAACCACTCGTTTGTAGCGCGAAGCCACAATGAAATCCATGCACATTTCTCAGAAGAAGGCTTCTTAGTTGCCGAAAAAAAATGTCCTGGTCCGGGGTTCCGGACCACGGACCAGGACAGTTTATTAAGCAACTATGAAGCCTTGCCCCGGACCAGGAAGTTTCTTTTTCGGTAACTAAGATGCCTTCTTTCTGAGAAATTCATATGGATTTACTTGTGCCTTCTCACTACAAACAGGTGGTTGTCTCTTTTTCCTTTCTTAACCATTCCGTCACCTTGCGAGATTCCGCAGAACTGATTTGCAATTCACAATACTAATTCATAATCACCGTCATCATCGTCATCGGCCTGACTAAGGCCACTGCAGGGCAAAGGACACTCCCATGTTTCGCTAATCAACGCGGCTTATTCCCGCAATTGTCTCATCTGCTCACCTACAGACATACAGACACACATACATAACTCCATGTACTATGCAGCTGCACTATGCAGACACCCGGGCAGAGTATCTATAGATGGTCACTTAAGTCACCTTCATTCAAGATCTGGAAGGTGGCTCCCATGGTTATCTGCGCTTATGAGCTGCGAGGCTACATATCAAGATCGTTGCTTCAGTAAAATGCCGAGAATCAAGTCTGCTCAAGGCAAACCTGAGAGCTTCACGATGGTGGTCAAATTCAGAACAATTTGCAGTTCAGAACAGTTAGCAGTTAAGGGCACATGAGTGAGACCGCGATTCTAATGCGATGGCTGAATTGCTTGGTGAATGCTACGCTGGCGCATAGCCAACCTACCATTGTTGCGTCACGTCAAGAAATGTTTGAAGAAATAAAACAGGCACTCGCCTTGTTCAAGGAAAAACAAACATATATTGACGTTTCGGGACCGCTACGGGTCCCTTGTTCACAATGAAGAGCATGCAAGAGGGCGAAACTATTTATGGAATGGGTGGCGCAGAGTGCGCATGTATATCTCGGGGAGATTACCCCGTGTCCGGTTAATCGCGTTTTTCGGTCGTTTGAATGTGCAGTGATTCTGAAAGTAGCCGTGTCGATAGGCGCTTCTCTGTCTCAAATATGCTCGCAGAATCCCAGTCGATGATGTGGTTACTGTTTAAATGATGATCCGCCAAGGCGTTCGAGCTTGCATTGCCTTTCTTGACATCGTTCTGGTGCTGTTGGACTCTTCGATTGAAATTTCCAGTTTCACCTATGTAGGATGCGTCACAATCTCTGCGTGGTATCTTGTAGATAACCCCTTGTAGATAACGGCGAGCCTAGCCTGACGAGTTTTCGTCGAACGTTGGACTATCAAGAAATGTTTCTACGAGCTTCCAGCTCGTGATAATGGACCGAGGTTGTATAAGCTACAGGCTTAAGACTTTCGTGACAGCGCCTATTCCCATCGACAGTATGCTATCGACGACTTGAAATTCAAAGTTCAGAAGCGCTGGCTATCTCAGGGCTTCTAAACAGCTAACGCCATTTAAATGGTAAACGAGGCCACTTTTCATCAGTTTTTTTTAGTTTATTTTTCCGGCCACGGGGGATTTTTAAAGCTCCTTTGCAGTCGGGGAGGTGAGCGCTCTTACTTTATTTATGGCGTCGTGGTAGCTCGCAGGGTGCTCCACGAAAACGACTAATTCCTACGAATCCCAATTAATCTGAGCGCGAATCTGGTGCATGGTCGCAGCACAGAGATGGAAGACGACTTCGATTCGTCAGATTTCAGTGCGGACGGCGATAGTGCGTGAAAGTGCCCCAGCACTTCAGCAGGTATCCGCCGGGAAGTCTTCGCTCTCTCTTGAGGCCGTTTTATCGCCGCCGCGCGTTGATGTAAATGTATCCGGTGCGTACTAAAGACCACAGCTCTTATCTGCAAGGCTGTCAACTTCGTTTGCATTTGGCGCCGGCTGCAGAAAGAGCGGAATTCCGTCCGCGAAGATCGGCGCGGAGTTGATCCTTCACCTAGCGCTCTGGAGTGCCACGGGGATGCTTCTTCGTCTTCTTTTTCATCGCAGAAGTCGTCAGAAGATATGCGGACACACAAGTAAGTATGCGTGGATGCGTATTTTCGAAAAGCCAACTACCAGTGAAAGGAACAGACCCTCGAGGGAGGTCGCTGAGGAGGAGATGCGCATGTTCATCGGACTTCTGGTGAACACGAGAATCGTCCCAGTCCCGCGCCTACATGCTATTGGAGTCGACGACACGTATTTACAGGCCTTTTTCAACCGTTAATGATGCCACGGAAGGGGTTCGAGCCGTTGCTTGCCTCCTTGGGTGTCTCTGATCGTGAGAAGGGGACCGTCACATTCCACGTGAAATTTCACCAGATGCCTTCCTACGGCAGCACCTGAACGATTCATCCGCGCTATTTTTTCAACTCGTCGCAAGGCTTTTTTTGATGAAAAAAAGGTGAAATCTGAAGGTCAGTCTGGTATTCGTCAGTACATCACGGAAACGTTGGTGAAATCGGGATAAAAAATATGGGTTTTGGCAGATTCACAAACGGGTATACTGTTTACCTCAGTATACCCAGCACCAACCAGAAAAATATTGCGAATACCAGAGCTGCAAACGGTGCTACGAAGAAGGAAATTCGGGCAGAAAAACTGTTTTCTACCAAACATGTGCAGCCAACCTTTGTTTCACTGCATCGAGAAACTGCAGTTGCACGATGGCATGACAAGCACCTGTGCCTATATTTTTATATGTATGTAAATAACTTTTGTACTTCCAGATGTTATATTTGCAGTGTTATTCTACAAGGGCTTTGTATCCAAAGCTCATGTTTCGATTTTTTATTTTTACCCTGTGCAGAGTAGCATTGGTGTTTTTATGAATTCTTTTGTTACAATTGTCCTGGTTGTGATAATTTCTTGAAATTTTCGAAATAATTATTCTGTTTGAAATTATTACTGTTAAAAAAGACCAATTCTTCCTCTATCATTTGGTACTTTACATTTTAGCATCATGTTAATTTCTGCGGCAGGCAAAATATATTTCCTGGACTGCCCAAAAAAGTCGACTTTTCAGTTGTCATGAAGGTGTTAAATTAAGCGGAGAATTCCTGGGAGTTAGCGTGGCACTATGCGCGTTGTTCTGTCGCTGTTCCATGTTAACGGTGTGCCCTATGCGAGTCACTAAATGTCGGTGCGCGCAATTTTCTCTGCCCATCATTATCATGTCCATTCACGAAAACATATGCATGAGCTATGTTCGATGACTGTAGCTTCTCGTCATCATTAGAATGCAGGCCTCATGTGAGCTGGTGAACTTGTTTTCTCGAACAACGAGCAATTGGACGAAAACCTGCCGCACATTCTGCAGAATTACCGCACTATAAGCAGACAACGTAAAACGTGCGTAGTACAGTAATTATTCTTTCTGGTCTCCGAGATTCATGTCCCGGCGTCACCGAGCACAGACTTCTCTGTTGTACAGCAGTTTGCAGTGATCGCGAAAAAAGTGTTGCTGACAAATATCTCAGTAACTTAGCCGAGTGATGATGTTGAAAAGCTGTTTATCTGAGCATGCATTACACGTCGTGAGGCAAATGGTTAGCGCTTAGCGGTTCAGCACAAGAGACATTGCACATATAATCCGCTTTGACTTGTCTCAAGCGTACATTGTCTCCCTCGCACGGGTTCAATGTCGAGGGGAACCACCGAAAAAATCATTTTCTTTCGAGCTCTGCAAATGTCGACCTTGCTTGGGCTTGACGATATGCTCTGAGAACGACAAGATGTCGACGTCGTATTTCCTCGATCACCACAGGGGTCGTAGTCAAGCTACGGGAACGGAGGGGATGGACATACGACAAATCACTTCCAATTACTTAGCTACTCCGACAGTAAAAATGTCCAATAATCGTTTCGTCAGAACAAGAAGTGATGAGCCAGCGACTGCATTGGGACAACGCTACGATGCTAGAAAAGCTAAGAAACTCGCTGGAGAGGCAGCGCTAGATACTCTGTCATCCAAATAAAAAGAGAGCACACGTAATGGGCTAACAGGGCGCCACTCCCTGAATGTACACGTGCTGCTTACGTCATATTCGGTAAACTTAAAGAACCTTATATCGCACATCCTTGAATACCTTGCGAAAATGGCTCTCATGGCGGAGGGGGGGGGGACAACGCATCAACTTCAACTTCTTCAACTTCAACTTTTTATTCTTCTAGTTACAGACTAGAAATGTCCTCCGGGGTTAAAAGCTGCCGTGAGCAGCTTGCCTGGACCCAGGAGGCGTTGTACATGACAGCGCGATAACAGTAAACGTTTCGGTACAAAACTAAAACGAAAATTTTACACTCAGGTACATGCTTTACGACAGGATGTTTAACATTCAACAAGAGACATTTTTGTGCAAATAGAGAGGCAATAAAACAAAACATGGTCATTTCATATGCATCATTATACAATAATATATATGCTTACATGTTAACAAAGTACATCTTCAATTGCTTGCGAGATAGATTAGTAGCGTTCACATGATTATTTAGAATTCTCGGCAGATTGTGTTTAATGGATTGCAACTTATATTCGGTGCGAAAGAGTGGTACATACCAAGGTTCAGGGTTTCTGAGGTGCACAGGTATCTCATGGTGTTGCAAGCTCGCTATGGATGTAAGAAAATCGCTATATTCTTTTTTTGCAAAATAAAATACTTGTAAAACACGGTATTCGTAGTATCGATCTACGCATATGATTTGGTATTTTTGTGACAATGTTTTTGTTGTTGATCGGGGTTCGATATTAGCAATGTGCCGGAGAAGCGCCTTCTGTAATGTAATAATTTTATATATGTTAGTTCGCGTTGTGGTCGCCCATACTAAACTGCAATAATTAAACTGCTAGGTGAATAATGCGTGATAAATTTGTAGCTTGGCTTTTATCGGCATGAAAGCTCTACAGCGAGATAATACACCGGCAACAGCAGAAAACATTGTTCCAAAGGTTATTAAAATGAGCATTCCAACTCAAATGACATGAAAATATAACCCCAAGGATTTTATGTTCATTAACTAGTTCTATATTTTGACCTGAACAAGTGATTGTGTACTCGAGCTTAAAAGGTTTATTTCTGGCTCTAAATAGAATGGCTTTGGTTTTGGTGGGGTTATTTCTAATCACATTTAAAAGTGACCAATCAGATAGTTTCACTAGGAATGCATTACATCTTATAATTAGTCGTTTGTGTCCTATCCATTAAAGAATATGGTGCTATCATCCGCATATATAAAGAAATCCACTGTAGGATCTTTATTTACTGTCATTATTATACAGCTTAAATAATAAGGGACCCAAAACACTCCCTTGCGGCACTCCATTTTTAAGTGTTAAGAAAGAAGAGCGGATGTTGTCGATACATACACTCTGAGCTCTATTTGCAAGATACGATTTCATGAAGGCGAGTGGATGCCCGCGTACTCCGTACATTGATAGCTTATATGTAAGAATGTCATGGCTGAGACAATCAAATGCCTTGCTAAAATCAATGAAGAGCCCGAGGGCGAAGTTTTGGCTGTCTATGCTTTGCACGATACTTTCTTTCAAGGATAAAAGGGCTGCCTCAGTAGATCTGCTTTTTCTAAAGCCAAACTGTGAGTTTGTTATTACATTATTTTTGTCCAGAAAGTTTGTTAGGCGTGCAGCAATAATTTTTGCTAGCACTGTAGAAAAAATGGGTAGGACAGATATCGGCCTATAATTGGAAACATTATATATATCGCCGTTTTTGAATAACACAGACACCTTAGCTCGTTTCATGCCATCTGGGAAAGTCGCCAATTCTATTGCTAAATTGAATATATGGACCAACGAGCGAATAAATGGAAAGTAACGTAAAACGTACTTTATAGGCTTCATTTGTAAATTGTCGATATCTAATGCTTTGCTGTTACTTAAATTTTTAATATTGTAAAACCTGTTGATATAATTTAAAAATGTTTCTATCATTTTCCGTATTCTGCTGGGGCGATGTTCTTTTTACTCTTGTAACAATGTCTATGCAGACGTTCGTTGAAATTGGGAAGGCCAGGGAAACTAATCCTGCTATGTGTTGGAAAACATACACGGAACATTAATGCATAAGAGGGACCAAACGGATAACATACAGCTGGCGCGTGAGTCTCAAGCGTGAGCAATGAGTTCGAACAACGAAACCTGTGCTAATATTATGCTTACAAATGCGTGCGTCGGCAATAGTGTATACCAAACATACTGACAACTCTGAATAAAAAATGTTTATATTTCCTTTTCTATTGTGTTAAGCTCCTCTACTAAAAAAAACGAGCTGGGCAGCCACTAAGAGCTGAGACCTGCTTTATTTTTCACATCTTTTGGTGCACAAATACAATGACCATTACTGGATAAAAAAAACATAAGCTGCGAATACCCCTCCCCTTCCTCCTCCGTACTTATGTTACTATTTCTCTACATAGCGCCTTTTCTACGCCACTTCTTAGTGCACATCACCACTAAAGAAGAAGCTTTCCTTCGTGTTTCTTTTTGATACAAATTTCACAATATTATCTTCCAAGATACTGCATCCTTCTCATTCTCGAACGGTTGTGATTGAGTGGTGTACACAGCTTTTTTTACGAGCGTGTGTAGCCATTAGGTATGCATTCATGGTCCTGCATGTTAAAATTTAGTTTAACTAGCTTACTTCACTTCTAAAAGGTGTCATGAAATGTTCTGCCTGTCAAATTTACAGCACTTGGTGAAGATGTGGATCCTCCTTGCGTCACTTCTTGCTTTCGCCTATGGAGCAAGTGTATTCACATGTAAGTTGATGTTCTTAACATTCACTACTGGCTATTTTGTAGATGTTTGCTCTACTGGCTCCTGAGCTTTTCGCTCTCTAACGAGTAATTGCAAAACTGCGTAGCCGCGCGATCGGCCTTGGTGATTGGAACGCACCATGACGAATCCTTCATACATGTGTTAAACAGTAAAAGGAAATACGCATGTAGTATTCGGCATGGGGTACTGATCAATTTATTGACTTGCGTATCAGTGGTCGGATCCGCTGACCACTCTTACAAATAAGTGACGGTGTCGCCGGCCCTCTCGGCACACCACCTTCCTTTAGAAAAAAATACACACATCCGTGCCACTTGTGATGCTAAGAGCAAAATTACTCGCTGAAACGTTTTCTGCAGCCATAAGTCCTGCTGGTATAAACAAAAACCTAAACTGTAGGCCCTTCCCGGCTATTGTTGATATAGCAGCTTTTGTCTGGAACAGTAATCCTAGACTTCAGCGTAGTTTTATGCTCGATTTCGAAACGTTCTTTGTTACAACCAAGAACAAACATGAAGACCGCGTCATTGATGAAGTAATTTGATCAGAAGATTGTATTCAGTAGCCGTCTTGCTTATTCAACGCGCGTTCAAGGCGGTAACGCCTTGCGAGCACCGACTCCCTCATTTCTTCTAGCAGAAAATAGAAAACCACTTGGCAAAAGCCCCGGACATAACTCGTCTGCAAAGGTTGCATATCGGTGTACGCAGATTAGTTTTATTTTGTATGTATACTTTGCACCGCTTCGCTGGTTAAGGCTTTTCGTGACAAGGTTGGCAACAATGGACAGGACGTGATGCAGAACCTAACATCGCATTGGCTTGTATGTTTTACTTTACTTCTAGTGTAAATGTTCGACAGTGATATAATAACTCATTGTTCTTTCATTGCTTTCCTTTTATGAGAGGACTGCCATGATTCACAATTTATTTACAATTATTGTAGCTTGACAAAGCCCCGCATGCTCTGCTTCTGCCATCAACGGATCGGGTGATCCGGTTTCCACAAACGCTGTGAAATTAGCAGGCAAACTATTGCCCTCCAATACTGTGTTTAGAAGTGTCGGTAACACCGCATCGTTGAATCATCTTATTAATAGCTAACGAAAAAGCCAAGTTTTATTCGAGGGCGAAGCAATCTTTGTGTTTTACATATGACATTTATTTCCCAAACAATGTTATGTAGATGAAATGTGGAAAAAAATTCTCACAGCGTTTTATTATTATGGAAAACCTTTTTCTTAGCGCCCTCTGAAGAGAGGCGCACGCCATTGTTGTTCAGTGCAGCCCTTGGGCTGCATGGAAAGGCGCGTTCGTAAAGTTCGTCGTCGACGGCACGGCACCAGACGGCTGCATGTACCAACTAGTCCAACATAAAGTTCTGCTTGAATATCTTTATTATTTATACTAAAAAAAACAAAGCACTATTCAGGTGAGAACTATTTTTGATGTGCGCGGAGTTTCGAGGCACGTTTCATCTTTGGTGACCGTGTTGATTACGGTGTTTAACGGGCAACGGGACGGCGCGGCTAACATATGACGCCGAACGCGCCGAACGCTTTCCTTGGTGTTCGCACAAACGATGTGGTGTTTAAGGATGTAATAGCAACATGCGTACGCCTGGCGACCCATGTCTTCTAGATAACACGCCGGGGCAATGGTTCGGAGTAGTGTGCTCGCTGGAGTTTCATGAATCGGCATTCCTGCGGCCCGTTTTCCTCCGTGAACACGCAGTGCCTGCTATTATTCCCGTTATCGGTGAGCAGGTCGCTATCTATCGCGCTACAATTAGTATGCATGTATACGTTACACGTAGCGGTAATTTATCGGAACATAAGGCAAAATATAGAGCACGTGGTGTCCGTGAACCTTTTTGTACTTATTACCACACTTGGTGCTCATCGTATGCAGTGTAACAAAATTACCTTATTTTCACTATTGAATAAAAGAGAAATGTCATATTTTTGGCAGGAATAGACGTCATTCTTTCTCGCTAGAACTTAAGCACGCAAGCAATATCACTTTAAGGAACCTGTGTAGGTGCGAAGCAAATAAGCAACGCTACAAATATGACGGGTACGCTGATGTTTGCTTTAATCCATCTGCAGAAGATGCCACAAACGCCGAATAAAAGTTCGAAGAACATGTTTACTAGTAAACCACAGGCAAATTAAAGGAGAGCACACGTAAACACTGTCTACTCATGAGTCGATATTAGTTTAGCTGTCGTTGACTTGAAGCGCAATCGTCAAGGAGTCACCGGCTCACCTTAGCGCGATTCATTTGCGAACAGGGGCCTAGGAAAACAACTGACGCATCAAATTTCGTGCTAATGCCAACAAAAAAAAATGATTTACCGGGCGTTGCGCTACATCCGTTCATTTTTTGTTCCGCCGGAAGTGTTCCCCCCTCACACAGATGGCGCTAAGCCGCATCAGCAGCAGTTGAACCGCCATTTTCTAAACGTACGCACTTCAGTGGAAGCTTCGCTACCAGTTGCATTTACCTTGGTAGCGCTATTAGGTACTAGATGCGGTATTGTTGCCGGTGGTTGCTTTTTTAGTTTTTGGCTCATGCGACATATGGTCGGGATTGCCTACTGGCAGACTTGTTGCTTCAGCTTACTCGCACAATCACTGCATTCGTTCTTCGCGTCTTTGCATATGAGTAGCCTTTCCAGAGCTTCACGTCACGGTCTTGATGGCCTGTATCGGCCGAACATGCAGCCTCCCAGTTCTGGGTGACATCGGATGCTCCATATCCGCTCCGCCCTCGTGCACTTTCTGAATGCGCAGGCATATTTTGGCGCCAAAAACAATGCCTGGTTATCGTTTGGGTGTAAGTGCGTATAATTTTAGGTAAAAAAAAATCTTTCTCAATGTACGAACTTCTCGATGGAACGATATATTTCGAGCACGGTCACCACTTAGTTCGACGAACTTCTAACTGTATTGGCTTTTGAAGGCTCTTCCTAGGCTTTTCAGTATAATGTTTCGGGGCAAGCTTTGCTTATGACGTATAATTTTCAGGTTAGTCATAAACCCTAAACGTCACGAAGTCTAAGCATGAAATAAAATTATCTGTTGGCGTACTTAGTGTACGGTAAGCCTGCGATGCCAAGACGCAGTAACGTAGTGGTATGTCGGTGACGCAGCACACAGACCCTATACGAATGTACAAAGCTGCGTCTTGTGCGGCTAGAACAAGTATATGTCCATTGGATGCACATGGCGCCGATTAGGCAATATCATAAGACTACAGATAGTCACTGCAATGAGCAGCGATGGGCTGTCAAAAGGAGGCACTGCGAGAAAGTTAATGACTTAAAACCTGTGACGAGCAAAATAATCTCATGCTGCTGCACCTTAGAAGAGGCGAGTTTCTGAGTGTACAATTCTATTCTATTGCTCTAAACCTCGCTTTTAAGATTGTCCAGTGGCACGTTTTTCAGTGAGCGGCTCTGGCCTCAGTCGGCTAAATACTAGACGTGGTTAGCATTCGCCACCACGGGTGTCGTAAGCATGTGATAACGCTCTTGCAATTACGTAGGGGGCATGTATGGCAAATACCCCCGCTTTCTGAGAACTGAGCGAGAGTCTCACATTACTGCTCGTCTCGCGAGCACATCGGGGCTTTTCCTGCAGGCAACTTTCATAATGTATTTAATTATGTACAGTTAGGGTCACTGTCATATTTGTCATGTCAGTTTCATTATGTGTGTCAATGATCTGGAGCCTACTAATTATAGACAAAGGAAAAACAGGTATCTTAACTCAAACAACGCTGATCAAAGCCTATTTGTATCTTGAAGACAAAATTCGCAGTTTCGTCACAAAGGCGAAGCACCCACGATGCGATTATTCGTTATTCTTCGGAGAAGCACGATACCCGCTACACATGTTTAGGACATGTGCACTTTGTTTGCGCTGTGGCTGATCACGATGAAGAACAGGGCTGCGCCCTTTGTAAATGGTTGGAAGCATTCAACGACCAACTCGTTGTGCAATTCGCATTGTGTGACACCTAGTTGTTATTTTACTCTTCTACGACGCTACATTACATATGTTAACACGATTCTTTGTCCGACATGCCACCTGTATCAGGTATTTTTGCGAGGGAGTTTCAAGCACCAGTGGTAGAATACTCGACTGCCACGCAGAGGGGCCTGGTTCAAAACTATCCTAAAATTTGTTTTTCTCATTTCATTTGTTTTACTTCGCGCGATAGCGCTTACAGACATCGGTGGCGGCGACAGACAAATATGGCGCCTAAATTAGATGTTGCGATCTCCTAACAGCTTTCGCTGTAAAATTGGGATAATTTTTGGCATAGTGGATACCTCGCAAGTGTACATACATATATTAGTTGTCAAGGAATCACGATAGCATATGTAATATAGCGTGGTATGAGTGTAACATAACGACCAGGCGTCACCCAAAGCGAATTGCCTAACGAGTGCGTCGTTTAAGGCTTCTAGCCCGTTACAATAGCGCTCGACCATAATTCTTCATCGTCATCAGCCACCGCGTCAACAAAGTGCATTTAATGTCTTACAGATGTGTAGCGGGTACATCACTTTTCCGCATGGTAACGAACAATGGCGCAGTGGGTGCTTTCCCTACTTCACAAAACGTTTGATAATTTATGGGGTAGTAGATGCCATGCAAGAGTACTTCCAGGAGTTGCCCCAATATAGTTTACAAAATGCTCTAGAAAGGCCGCTCTTCCAGCTTTCGCTGTGACGGCGCTGTGCGTTCTGCGCAGGCTTGGTGAATTTTTGATGAACGCGAATTTCATGCTGAAAGCGCATTGTGATGCGTTTCAAACATCGTAGCTTCATGAATGTCGTGTTTAACATGCAAGTAGTTTTACATTATCTCTATTTGGCTACCTCCTGTTTTCTTTTAGTTGCATGAACCACGTTACTTTGGAATCATATCCACACTCTAAGAAAAAATCGAGTATTTGGGGAGTATTTCTGCTACACAACAGTAATTGTCATCCAGCTCGCGTACTTTCCTCGCGTTATCACTGCGGCCCCGGCAATTGCCGTTCACGAACGGCGCTCACGTTATCAGCATGACATAGCATTCTTGATAGTAAAGTGACGAGAGCCGGGATTTCGGGAAAGGAAACGCGAGCAAGCCAGATGATTATTGTTGTGTAGCAGAAATACTCCCCAAATACTTGATTTTTTGTTAGAGTGCATGATTTTTTACCTGCCTATTTTATATACACGTGGATTTTTTCTGCACATGCAGCTGTTCATCCGCAGTTCTTTAGTTTCGTTTGTTTGTTTTTTCGGTAATGAATGTTTGCTGCCTGTTGCGAATGCGGGACACAAGCCTAGTCAAGCCGAGATGTGGCTTTTTGTCTGCATTCCTGTTATTTGTACCTTCTATAGATGCGAAATAAACATCAGCTTCAAGGCATTTGCATAGTTCAGCGTCGCCTTCTGCATATCATCACAATACCCGAGCGCTCTGCTGCGCAAGACCACACAAAAGTTGCTCGCTGCAGAGCTCGCAAACAGCGGGCACCTGAAACCTCCATCACGTCAGTCTTAAAGGCTACCCATGATGTGAGATCACGCAGGTGGTTGCGGCGTCACGATATCGTGCCGATCAAATAAAGCAACTATAAAAACTTGGAGGACGCCTGAGCTTCGCCTTCAAGTGTAAAACGCTATAGCGTAAACGGGCCCGGTGCGCATCGCCTTCTCAATTACTAGCACACCTTCGATTCTCAGTGCATGCCTCAACCATGCCGTAAGGAAGCGAAAAACTGTGCGCGTAACAGTGGCCGTTTAAAACTATCCCAGAATGTTTACTGCAAGTAGAGTTGTTAAGTGCCCACAAATCCATAATCCGTCTCTTTGCGAATCAGCGAAGGGTCCACTACGCGTCCGTAAAGCAAAACGCGAACCTACGCAGCTGCTCACTTTGTTCATGCTCTTGCTGCTGATGATGATTAAATCTGTCTGAGCCCATTGTACTGGGTGGATTTTTAAAACACCCACTCGTTGCGCAATTCATATGTTTTGACACCTGGACCTGTACTGCGCTTGTGCCATGCAATATGACGTGCTTTAAGGAGACTCCTTTCACTACATGGCATTCATATAGCGTTTTTTTTTTTCTGGAGCAGTTTCAAGCAATAGCGTCGCCCTATGGTAGAATACCTGCTTGACACGCAGACGGCCTGGGTTTGATTCTCACTCAAGCCGAATTTCTTATTGTTAATTTTATTTACATGTTTCTCGATTTTTCAGTCAAGGACAAGAAGATTTTTCGCTCACAACCGATGAGGCCGACACCGACGCCAACACCGTGTTCAACGCTACCGCGTTGAAACATGTTGGGGTAGTCCGGGTGGTTGTAGACGATCACCCGTTCATTGTCACCGAGCCAGTCTTCTACATCATCGTCTTCTCTACCGCTGAAGACTGGCGGGTCGCGCAGACAAAACAGGTCAGCACGGACGACAGTGGTCACCGAGGCAACACGCTGTGATTGTGGCGATCTCTATCCGAAAATATGGAGAAGGGTTACATGCAAAAATTGCGACGTCACATTCTTTGGGAATGCGAGGGCCTTCCCCCACCCAGAGAGCTTCTGCCAGCTCCCTCCGAAACGACATGGGAGACCTAATACGGTCCCCCGACGAAAAACTGCAGAAAGCAGTCACTGCATGGGCAGAAGAGGTTGTGCAGACAAGCGGCCAGGTCCAAACCCATGAAGTTTCTTTTATTGAATTTGTATCCGCCTCCTCCTGGAGTGGCTGGATGCGAAGATGAAGATCTGCTGTACCCAGCACCTCCACAAAATGTTGAGGATGCTTTATTCACGCCGCAGTGAAAATAGCAGCAAATGGTAGGGCGCAGCCAGCGAGTGAGCTAGGCCCGAGCTACGCGATTGTGATGGCGTTTCCGAGCGCGTCTAACATATTCATCACATCACCGTGAATGTTTTTCTTTCCGCAGATAATCCAAGGTGCCCCTACGATGAGGGAATGAAGTGCATAAATCAAAGTTTGAAATTCGCCTGCCTCATCCAAAGCCCGCACACAACCGTCAGGACATGTCGCAAGTATCATTTATAGTTCACTCTAAAGAAAGCAGAACGTGAATAACGCACACAGATAACTGCGTTGCAATAACAAAAATCCAACTTGCCCAGTCGATGAGGAATAGCTTTTAATTGTATAAGAACGGAATATATTGACATATACACCAATGTCAACTTCAGTAAACTCCCATGAGCTTTGAATTTAGCAATGACGGTGTCCTTCATGAATAGATCTCATGAGATGACTGCGAAGCTTCCGTTCACACATGGTCTCTAAAGGTCAGCAACAAAAAAAAATAAATTCAGTTCACTTTACTGCACCAGCAGACGGGTAACTGGGCGGTGAGCGCTACCGCTTGCGCACGGTTCCAGATAATTCGCTAGACCTTGTCAGCGTAGGCGTCAACATGAATGCTGCAAAAAAATTTGTATTAAAAGTACGTCAAAGGCCACGTGATGCTGAAGTTAATCAAAGTGCGTCAGTTGGATACCAAAGATCAAATGACCTCAGCAGTGATCTTGAGATCCTGTGACGTCATCACATGACCAATTTTATTACTTGGGATGTCTTCCCTACGTCATCTGGAAATCTACACGCAACGTCGCCTCTTTGTCAAAGCAGGGTCGATCCCGGACGTAATACAGCACCTTCAGTGTGAATAAAGCTTCACTTTTGGGTAGCAATATACAACAGGCGCAAGAGAAAAAGACCAAGAAAACGAACAATAAAAGATGGCTTTCGCCTTCCAGACGTCTTGGGCAAATGCATAAGTTACCGCTCAGCATTTTAGCTGAAGCTGGTGCATCTACAGAAAACCACAGGTTTAAAATAGCAAAAACTCGTTTTAACCTGGATCTGCATACTTGCTTACCAAGTAGAAAGCTAAGAATGAAAACAGTGCAGATTCCACACATTCTGTCAATTGATTTCGTGCGAAGAATTCAGCGAGCAGCTCCGATAAATGTGGTAAATGACAAACTTCGATAAATGTGGTTGTAAACCTCAATTTCAAAGCTGTGCTGTCATTACAAAGAACACAAATCAAAAGGCATGCCTAATTGTTCAAGCTCACAAGTTCTCATGTTTTAGAGAGAAATGCACGGACATGTCATCTATGTCTATCAACCAAAGAAATTGCATATCTCACTGGCACTACACGTGCTTGTAATGTTTTGCTTTTTTGCTTTGTAATGCGCAATGTTTGTTTCAATGTAGGTATAGATGAGGTCTTATTTCCTTGGCGACCGACTGTTGTTTCTTTGCGAAGGTTAGAAACGCTACTGCAAAGGTTAGAAACGCTACTCTTTTGCTTCCTAAGGCATAGGAGTGAACACACCATCTCATGAGGCGATGCGAAGCAGCGTTTTGGCATGTCGAGTCTGCGTTTCAGAGGGGAGAGGGAAAATGGAGAGGGGAAACGGGAATGGGAAAGGGGGAGTGGATAGGGGAAGTGGGGAGGGGGAAAGGGAGGGGAAGTGGAGAGGAGAAAGGGGAAGATGAGGTGTGGGGAGAGGGCTTGCGCATGCGCAGTAAGGGTGGTCACACCGCATACCACCTCCACCACCACCACCGGATTGAACTCCGCCATAAGATGCTTCGCATCTAATATATATTATCGTATATGTGGCTATCGAGAAGATAGCCAACACTACAAACGCAGCTTACGATAGAAAAGCATCGCCACCGCAATTGTTGTTAAGAATTCATTAAATGTCTACGATCTGTACAGCGTGGATGCTGCCGAAGAATCGTTGTAGGAAATTTGTTGGTGTTTGTTGGCTGCAGTGATATTTCCAAATACCAAAGCTGGTATGTAATTCTCTTATTTAAGCAACGGAAAGAGCCGATTACTTTTCAATACCTATTTTAACTCTTCCTAGGCTGATTTAGAGTGTGAATCATGCCCGGCTGTAACCCACATACCACGGATAGTAGTACGTGCCACACGAGGCGGGTAGAAGAGTTCTAATGACGTACGCGGCAAGCACACCGTGCTCATAATGTCATGATCATTCAGTAGTCTTGGTGTTACACTCATGCCATCCTATGCCATTATCGTGCATACCAATTCAAGGAGGCGACCTGAGAGCACCTAGTCGTAGTGTTTGATAGGCAGATAGATAAAAGAAATTATTCTCACCTATATTGATAAATGGATTACAATGACCTGATTTGAAGCGGACAATAGGGAAATGTGCCGAAAACTACGGTGGAAGTAAGACAGACGGGAAAACCTTTAAGTGCCAAGCCTGAAGGAACTGCGGCGCTGGGCGGACTTCTTCGTTTTTCTTTATTTTTCTCTTCCCTTTAGAGTTTGTTTTTCTGTCATCACTCTTGCTTTTTTTCTGTCCTTTTCGTCTCTGTTTATTTGTAGTTGTTTTCTTCCCTGTCTTTCTTGATTTCTCGACTGCTCTTTCTGGCTGCCACTTTCTCTGTGTGTCTCTGTATTTCTTTCTCTGCTTTGTTTCTTAACATCCTTTGTTTCTATTAATTTGTTTCTATTGCTACGCTACGCTTCTTTCTTTCTTTGATTCCGTGTCTTCTAGTTCTCTTTTTCTTCCTCTTCTTTCTGTCACACTCCCCTTTTTTCTCTTCATCAACCACACTTCCTTTTCCAACATATTTTGTATACTATGCTATAGAAGGCTATACGATGCTCGGCTAGCGTGCCTGGATGACCAAGTTTTTAAGACACTCGCCTTGAGATCGTGGGTACGCGGATTGGAAACGCGCCTCACTAAGAAATTTTTTGCGCCACAAAAGTATACCTTTCTCTCTCTTTCTATATCTTTCTTTCGCTAGCCTTTACCTTTCTCGTTCTGTCGCCCATCACAGTTATTGCATATCACGCCGGACAAATCGGCGCTCGTGTTTTGGAAGCTACGCGGAAAAGGAGGACGAGCAAAATAATCGCCGGGCGCAAGTGTTTGCGGAGCGAACAGTTGATCAAGAAAGCCGATCATGATGATGATAGTTTTCTGGTGACACTTCTGGTGGCGTCTTAAAACGAGCACAAGGGTGACTCCATTGCCAGAAGAATATTTGTGTTTACCATGGTTGGACTACCTTCCGCAACTTCTGCAGATGCTGAGGCAGCTAAGAGGCAGTACTTACGCTATTGAGACCGCATTCAGCCTGTATGGCTAACGTCAGAGCGCAGAAAAGAACAAAACGCAAGTTGTCTGATAATCAAGACTACAGTGTACTAGAAGTTCTGAGTGAGACGAGCCGCCTGCTCTGAGCCTGCATCGTAGTGCAGCGCAGCTTGTTGACAGTGTGCGTGGTGGCGCAGTGGTTGCAGTAGTTTGGGGGAGGTCGCACGAAGTTCGCTCGTCGTTTTCAGTCGTTAACACTGTTAGATTAGAACCTGTTTGTGACTGCTGCTGCTGCTTGTCTTAGTGTAGTGCTGTGCCGTGGTGCGAGCCTTCGGTGCGCAATCAGATATTTCTAACGCCTTCGGCATGCCTAAAGCATGGCTGCACACCTCTTACGCGCTGGGATGCCCCTACGGGCTGCAACGATCTTTCCACACCCCAGAAGTTCCTGATTACTGTGAAATGCCTCGGCTTTTATTGTTTGGCAAGACCAGCGAGTGACACAAGGGCGGAGCTACTGGTGTTGATGGCACTTCAGGTCCCAAGGGAAGCACACCTACAAGAAACAAGGTTGCAAGAATCACCTGAAAAACACACAGCAATTGGTGACCTCGACAGACTGGGAGATGCCGCCTGCCAGGAGCCAAATTTCCCCTTTTTGCATCACAGTCTCGTGCGAAAAAATAGCAATGCACGTCTAGCTTGCCACATGGCAGAGTATGTTGCCAAGAAGTATGCGTAAAATGGTTATATTATGATATCGTAGGTAACCAACAGAGACTCCACCCTGAACGCCGCAACGAATAAGCTCGTAAGTAACAGTAAAGTAGCCTCCAGGCGAAGTCATTGTGCTGCAGCGCGTCGCAGAGTAACGGGTGGGACTCGTTTAAGGAGGTCGCAGTTCCGTACATCGGAAATGATCTTGTAACGAGTCAAATTGTCGAGAAAATTATTGTCAAATTCTCCGGCGTCGCAACATGATACGGAGTACGCCTTCTCGGGAGTCGTGCATGGTGTGGCGACCATATCATCTACCAAGTGCGTTAGAGTTTCTAACATGGCATCAATCTCGCCCAAGTGCGAAGGACACGTCCCGTGGTGTTGGCATCCCTCCTAGCCGGCTCCCGCTGGAAATACAGCTCCCTGCTGTCTCTCATGTTTCTGACATGCTGTCTACGTATCTATGCACGCCTTTCCATAGAAATGAAGGCAATCAAGGCAATAAAGAGAGGTAAGCAACCATAAATATGTGCAACCAACAACCGCACAAACGAAAGCACAAAGCACACCAAGAATCACGCCGAAATCACAACCGATGCGTTATAAACAAACGAATAAGTCCCGCTTGGAAGCCTACCCTACCAGATCGAAAAAAAAAAGAATCCGTGATGTCGGTTTCCGAGTACTGCCAGCAATTTACATTAGGTAACTTCTTCCGAATTCTTAGGTTAAATTCAAGTGCACCAAATGTACTTTCTTTCGGGGCTTTGTCGCTTGGATACAGTGACTGGAAGATTACCGATTCCCTGCAGAAGTTTTTTAAAGGTTCACAGGGATTTAGGCTATAAAATCAATCTTCACTCCTGTTTTTCTACGTTTCGAAATTGCTTTACTACTATTTTTATTCGAACTCTCCGCTCCAATGCTTATATTACATTGTAAAATTCTATTCCTAATATTTTTGTTTCATTTTCACTTCCTTCGCCTTAAATAGAAAAATGTAAGCTTTAATTTAAGAATTATATTTCAAAAGCTATCTGATTCTTGGCCAATCGCTCAGCGTGGGTGTGTGCCAGAGTTTCTAGGATCTACTCTACTCTACTATGCCAGCCACCCTACATTAGGAGCGCCAAACGTGGGCTTGGGACGGGGATGTGGACCGAGTAGCCAGCTGGAGCTCCCGAGTCTAGACGGAAGGAAGGAAGGAAGAAAACAATACTACCTTTGCTCCCCCAGCTCGAATTCTGCGCTGAACGCCTTAACGCACGCGCCGCGTAGCATGCGCCGCCCATTCTGGTCACTTTCATTACGACGCTGGCCACAGCCAACTCTGCAAAAAGAAAATCATACCAATCAGGTGCTATTCATATGATCGTGTCCTGAAGGTTATGAAAAAAAGAAAACGGCTGCTGGGTTGCGTCAAGGGAAAGCCGAAAACATAACATGAATGTATTTCTATACATTGTGAATGAAGGCAGCAGCCATCAAGGAGTAGTTAGGTAATAATACAAGCATGATTTTACACCTACTTATGAATCAGAGAGAAGAAAAGTGGCAACTCATATACATGGAAACTGTTATGTCTGTGTTCAAATAGTAATTAACACTAGCTGTTGTAATCAGTAGAAAATTCGCTTAGGTCGAGATTTTGAGACCCTGCTGCATGTACCTTGCCAAAGCACAATTTAACAATGGTGGATCGCAAGTTGATCCACATGAACGTTTTATCCTTGTGCTTCTATGAAATTTCAGTTAAACTGGAGACGGACTGTAATGGGTTCTTCAAATCATATTGTAAAGCACCAACACATTTGCTTGATTGCAATACAAGAACTTGGGTATGCTATTGCATATGCTGTAAGTAAACTTGATTTATTTTCTTTGCCCGTACACCGGAGTAGAACGCTCTGCAGCATATTCATGTTCAGAATCTGAATTTTTTTACCTTGCAATTATTCGCATTCGCCAACACATGCGGGACAAATGATTGGCCTAGCGAGGAAGGAATGCTGACTCCTAGAATTTCTACTGATATTGCATAGTAATCACAAATAAACAGGAATTGTATGACTGTTTATGCAGATGCCTTTATTGCTGATAAAATACACCAGGGTTTAAGGTATCGACCAGCAATTTTTTATACCACTTTCGCCCAAACAGCGTTCTGTGCTTTGATAAACTTCTTTGTGAAACTGCGTTTTTTTTCAGCGCACGTACTACATGTTAACATGTTGTGTTGTTTAAAACATTGCACCATATGCTGGCTTTCATTGCCTTGGAATTTTTGGAAGATGTACCTTATTTGAATCTCTAAGCAGCGCCATCGAATGCGCTGACCTCGTTTTTTCTATACTTGAAAGCACAGCGCGTAAGTGGAATGCTCTCCTGAGATTCCGCAATTAAGTAGAAAACCAAAGTCGCAGGCGCAATATTCAGATAGTCGAGAGAGGATTAACTAGGAGTTACTTCTCCGAACTCTACGCTGAACGACTTACCCAATAATGTTTCTTCTCCTATTTGTTTATTTGCTGATGATTGTAACATATATTGCGAAGTAATCAGTGTGCGACGTTACCAGCCTGCAGACATTCTTCAAGCACGTATACGAGTGCAGTTCCACGTGGCGCATTGAAGTTAGCTTTGACAAGTCTGAACCCTTGAGTGCTACGGTGTAGTGCAGCCTGTGCAACTACTCTGGTGGAACACACTTTTCTGTTATCTGTCACATTAAACTGTGACGTTGGCGCTGCTATACCGAAGAACATATCATGGAAACATCACTACTGAACAAGCCTATACGAAATCTCAGAAAATAGGACAGCAAGTGCTTTCTTATCGTACGATTTCTCCCTATAGGTAAACTGAAAGATTCCAAGGTGTCCGTAAGAGAGAGTCCTGTGGGTTGTGACAGCCCGAAAGTTCATGCGAAAGTATCTGGTCTTTGAATAAGGCAGCAAAAGTTTACGAGGCATCAGGTGAGTTTGTCGTGCCCTTCTACGTACTCCCTTGTCTAGTCGTCTGTTTAGGAGTGTTCTTTGGGCATACAAATTTTATTGAAAGAAGTAGGACCGCAAGCCGGATGTGGTCTGCGAATGCATATCTGCGGCTCTATGGAATGATTTTGCGTATGCAAGACTGTTTTAAAAACAATAGTTCATAATTTTCATTTTATTAGAGACATGCATTATTTGTTTCTGACAAACTTGAATGTATTCACGATTTTGGATGCAACAAGCTTGCTATCGTTAGTTGCACCACACTACAAGACAGATGAAAAGAGTCCACCGCAGCCGGCACAAACTAGTTCGTAACAAAAGCGAAGAGGCACCCAAAACTAGTTCGCCACTGGCGCTGGCGCTATCTATCCAAATGCGGCAGCGTTGTTTCGCACTGGAAAGCTCCACAATACGATTTCATGCCCCAGGTATATGAGTGGCAAGGACAGCGCAGGCTAAACTTTGCCGTGCTCCTCCGTATAAAGCCGGTAGCGAGCATCCTTCGCTCCTTTGTCTCCTCTTCGAAAAGTCAAGTACCTTCAACCGTCACCACTGGGGACAAGGGGTCGCTTCGCAATATGTGCACCCTCTTCAGGATGGATCGTTTTACAGCAAGGGCTGTCCGTAACCGCTATCGCACGAAATAAGAAAAAAAAGGAATTAAGAAAACATTTCCAGGATACAACGAGGTTCGAACCGCGGCCCTTTGCGTGGGAGCCCAGTGTTCTACCTCTGAGCCATGCCGGTGCTTGAAACTGCATCGCAAAAGGGCCCTATACAGGCTTCATGTCGTTAGTGAACCACTTTAGCATATCTGATGTAGTGCGGTAGAAGAGTATAATAACAATCAGGCGTCACACAAACGCGAATTCTGTAACCGGGCGTCACACAATGCGAATTGCGCAACGAGTGTGTTGTCCAATGCTTCCAAACCATTACAAAGTCATCTGCGATAATTCTTCATCGTCTTCAGCCACAGCATCAACAAAGTGCACATAATGCATTACAGATGTTTAGGGAGTACCACGGTTCTCCGCAGAATGACGAAAAATTGCATAGTGACAGCTTCCCTACTTCACAAGAAGTATGATGATTTATAGCGTAGCGTGTTCCTCGCAAGTGCACTTCTATTAGTTGCCATGGTAGCCCATAAGGCTCCCATGATCGATTTCTTCAGGGTCTCAATAAAGTTAATTCCCTCTCTCTCGCTCTCCGCTTCTCCGGTTAACTTATGTTATAAAGCCTGGTGGGACAGTTAAATAACGACCGGGCGTCACACAATATGAATTACGTAACTAATGGGTCGTTTAAAGCATACAACCATTACAAAGGGCTAAGCCATAATTCTTCATCGTCATCAACCGTAGCATCAATAAAATGCACATAATGCTCTAGAGATGTTACCTCGCTTCTCCGCAGAATAACGAATAATGTCGTGGTGGGTGCTTCGCAACTTCACAAAAATTATGATTTGTGGTAGTGGGTACGTTGCTAATCTACTTGTATTAGTAGCCACAAGAGAGTGTATAACGGGGTCTAGAAATGCCGCTCTTCCAGCTTTCGCTGTGTCTGTGCTGCGCTTTCCGCGCAGGCCTGGCGATTTTTTCAGTGCGGAACAGCGAAAAGTTGGACGAAGCACCAGTGATAAGAAAAAACACATGAGGGTTACCCATCAACTGAAGCATTACTCCTAGGAAAAATGCAAGATAAAGGAAACAGTTGCGCAACAGATAGATAGGAGGACAGCGAGGAGGAACCACATACGCAAAAACCGACAACACACCATGAGAGACACACAATCAAACTAGTTGAAGATAACTTCTTTTTTATGCAAAACCGTATACCGCGGACCGCGGAAAACGGGTATGTACTGCACGAGTCTGAATGAAAGGGTTTGAAGACGTACGCTACAGGATTTTCACGTTATTCATGGCATGGCCAGAAAGTCATAATCGTTACATCTTCTTACCATCTCATACCAAATCTGTTCTACACCATGTAAAGTAGACGATTACAAGAGCACGTAGGCGGATAGATAGATAGATAGATAGATAGATAGATAGATAGATAGATAGATAGATAGATAGATAGATAGATAGATAGATAGATAGATAGATAGATATGCCCAAAGTGTCTTAGGGTTGCTAAGAAACGCGTCGCATTTAAAGGTATTAAGCTGCCACGAATCGCATTGTCATATGAAGCTTTCAATTCATGTTCAAATATCTGGTACAATGTCAAATTTGTTTATTTTTGAACGTGGGACTGCATTTTAATACCTAATCCCTCTCAAAGGCGCGTGTATGAAGTTATGCGCCAGAAGCTCACATTATGGCACTTCGAAACTCTTATTATCTTTTCTTCATATTCTGACTATTCCACGAAGAATTTCGAGATAGTCGTGATAACACCACAAAGCCCATATGCGGGCTTTTCAGTGTTGCCTCGAAGTAACCGTAGAAGGTAGGAACAGTCACACTGACCTCCTGAACTGTGTATATGGGGCGACCCAGTGTGTCTTTGCCTCTTGCGGCCGTTTTACTTTTCAGAGGTTTGTCGAGATAAAAAAAAATGGCGACAGCTAGAAATTGCTGATAGAGAGTTTGACGCGCTGCATATCAGGCAGTACCTTCAGGGAAGATACAAACAATTGTTAATCTATGCCCCACGACAAGATGAGCACAGCGTCACTGGTGTGCCATACATATTCATTAACACAAAATATACGTAATATGAAGTACGTGACCTTATGGCAACCTGGATGTTCACTCTAACCCAGAAAATTGAACGTACAAAAACCATTATTTAACGTGAAATTTAACAGCATATTCTGCTTGAAGAGGACACCACATGACTGCAATTGCTATGGCGCAAATAATGGTAATCAAGGACTTGCGCAGAGGAAATTGATTAAGGCTTTTAATTGATTAATGACTGAAGAATTCATGCGCGTGGCGTTGGACGCGCGAACCTAAATGGCAATTAAAGTATCGTGGGTGGGTCGATCACGGAGGTAGCGCAACTACGGGTGAGCTGCAGAAATTTCATGCAAGAGACTATAACAACCGATATAATAAATATAATGAAGCGAAAGCCCATATATATGGCTTACGAGAGAAAGTTCGCCCTCCGGCATCAGCGGCGGGAGCGCAAATGCATACAAATTCAGTAATTCATGAAGTGCCCCGTCACAGCATATTGTTTCGCCTTAGCCAAGCCAAATAGTCTCATTTGTGTGCGCGAAACATGAACCAATCAATAATAAAAGTAAACTTCAAATGACCCACCTGTGGAAAGAATAAATTATTCTTGCACCATTTTTATCGTTTCAGGATGAGCAGACTGGAAACTGTCGTCTGAAGATGAGCCTCACAAATGCTGTTACAAAAGCATGCTTAATGCTATGTATCTATTCTTCAAGATTGTAAGAAATAAACACATATTTGCTAAAATATAAACCTCCAAGCAGCGGTTATATTTTATGTGATAACCTGCTTTAAATGCAGATATCATTCACCAATCTTCAGTGAATAACTGGGGTGCACTGTCTTCTAGAGTACCCGTAAAAAATATACGAAATATAAAAGCCAGAAACATATAGACAGATAGAGAAGTCAGAAGAGAAAGAGAGCAAGAGTGGAAGAACGCGATGGAAAGAAAGATGAAGAAAGAAATTGAGGAAATAAAGACATGAAAAACAGACAAACATAGACAGAAAGTGAAAGAGATAGAAGAACGAGAAAAAGAAAAAAATGGAACCATCTCCCCGAAGGGAACCCTGATGGGACTGCGAAGCAGCAGCGTTGCGCACGGGTGGCGTCACGGGTTGAACGGCGCTAATGCGGGTGCTGCGGTGAGCGCTGGAAGCTTCGTTTGAAGCGAAACTCGGTGTAGCGTTTACTGGTGTAAACGCTTGTTTGAAACGCAGACACGGGAGGCGAGCGGGCGTTGCAGCCGGCAGCTGCGGCGCTCCGGCGGGTGAGGGAGAGAGTGACGTACGCGCGCACCTGCGAGGGAAGCGTGCGAGGAGTGCGTTACGTCGACGCCCAGCTGCGGCGTGACCTACTTGGCACCACTCCAACACCTGCGCCGAGGGAAGCGCGTTGCCTCGCGTTTTTGCGGACGGACAGCGTTACACAGGCTAGTCAAAGCTGCTACGCATCTAAAACAGAGGAGGAAGGATTTGGGCAAGCCACGCTACCGACTACAGCAGGTGCCAGCTTAAAGGAAAACATCTCGGCGAAGAGGAGCACGGGAAACACGTGAAAGAGAGACAAAAGAAGAGATAGAAAGAGAAAAGAAAACACGGAGAAAGGGAGGAAAAAAAGAGATAGAGAATGAAGAGACAAAAATATGGAAAGAGAGAGAAAGGCATAAAAATAGAGAGAAAGGGATACGAAAAACATACACGGAAAAGAGAAAAAAAAACAGAGAGCGAGACAGAAATAGAAAGAGAGCGAAATGAACAGCAACAAAAAGAAAGAGACCAAGAGAGAGAGAAATAGATTGAAAGAACAATAGAAAGAGAGAAATACACAGGAGCAGAGAGAATGACTATAAAAAGAAAGAGAAGCGAAAAAGAGACAGGAACAAGGAAGCGCAAGACAGAGAGAGAGAGAGATAGGAATGGAAAGGAAGAAATAGAAAGAAGCAAGTACAAAAAAAGAGCTACAAGAAATATAGAGAAAGAGAAATAAAGAGAACAAAGGAAAATAAAGAGAAAGAAGGAAGGTGACCTAGCTGCGCTCTTCCTTGAGGCTTGGAACCACTAGTGCGAAGCTGCCATGATTTTTAACAAACCTTGCAAAAGATAATTCCAAAGCGCATAATCTTCCTGAGTAGCACGTCCAATTCAGGCGTCACAGTTACATTATGTTGCGTGCCGCGAACTTATCGTTTCTGCAGAAAAAACCGAGCTGCCCGTGGCGAATAACCCGCCGAGTTGCAGCGTTCCCTTCTTGCATTCACCTATTGGAGAAACACAATATGGGCCGTAATAAGGCTGCGGGTGGCCCCCAAGGCAAGCTACAAGCGAGCATCGCAGCACGTTTTTTCTTGATCGGAATAGAAGTTTAGTTTTCGGTCTTGTCGGTCAGCTGGCGGCGGCGGCCCGGCCCGACCGAGGTCTCCTACTCGACGATCGCATCGCTGACCGTGGTACTAGTTGCACATGCGCAAACGAGATAAGCGTGGCCAACCTGACATGGAGGTGGCCTGCCCCTCCCCTCCCGAAAAAAAACAGGACGTAATCCCTTAAAAATTGCGATGTAACGGCCTGTCCTTAATATTCGATCCTCCATGTCTTAGGCAAACGCATAAGGGACACTCGGGCCATTAAATCAGGTTTTTTTGTAAGTCTCCTATTCGTTATTTCTTTTGTTTCAGTTAAGTTAGGCACCAGGTTACAGCCCGATGGTTTTCGCGGCGTGGAACTGACGTTACTTTAATCGTGCATCCCTCCGAACTATATACGAAAATGACACACTAAAGAACGAACTTCACACTAAGGGTGGTATTTATTTATTGATGTTTCTTTGGTGCTAAAGTCCGGCACTGACCTACATTTGGCGCCTCATTGGTTCCTCCCGTTTATGTCGAGCCTCACTTCCTCCGTTCTTCTAGAGGCGTCGTTTTCCCGCTTTCCGCCACGCCCCGCTCAGCGCGGCGCAGCCATTTCTCCTTTCCATCGAGCCTCCCTCTCGCACTTCAGGTCACGTCACCAGCGTTACGCCAACGACGACAACGGAACAGGGTCGACCAAGGGAGCATGGCTGTAAAGTTTTAGCAATGCAGCAATTGAATACGCAGTATATTTTGCAATATATCATATCGATCATTCGTAACATCTGTGCAAAACAGATCAGCGACCGGCACAGTGGTGCAGTTATACATGCAAGGTGACCTCCCATGGAATATCTCACTGACCACGATGCAACAACTGGAGTCTCTTATGTAGACTTTGAAACGTAGCAATAATAGACCGTGGCGGAGGCAACAGCGGGACCGAAAGCTGTATTTAAAATACATTTTAAATGTGGTATCACCAACATGTGCGACGTCATCTGTTTTCTTAAAGATTTATTGGATGCTTCGAGAATAGCGCTGAAGAAAAGAAAGAGTGAGTCATTTTAATGCACGACCTACCGCAGCCTGTAGGACACTTCTGAATATAGCACAAGATTACTTGCGTCTACGAAAAGATACGTAATATATTTGTTTTCATTCGTTCTATTTCTCGCCGACAGACGCTGAGTTATTTTGCGTACGTCGGTTTTAAGGTCCGAAAGCAAGAAAAGTGGTGAAGAAGTGATCTCGCTACTTCGCCTTGGCATCCACTTAAAAAGTGAGCAGACGCACTACCGAAACAGAAATAATCCTCATCTGAAACTCGCTACAGCGTCAAAATTAGCTTCGTGTAATTCGAGCACATGACAAGGTGATGACACCGCGTAAAAACGTCGTGACATTGCTGTCGAAATAGCATCCACGTATATATAGTCGATATCCCGAGATACGCTTTGGCCGCACCGGCGGCGCCTGTACATATTATGTCCCCCTGCGAGCTCTGCTCTGCTTCACAATCATTTAGTATAGGATGACTGAGGTGCATCATGAACATTTCTCAAGTTTATACGGACCTTCTTGTTTTATAATCGTCACTGAAGATTGGCCGTCTGACAATTATGTAAACAGTTGCAGTAAGGACGAAGCATATGGTACACGTCTCGATGTAACATTTTCCATGGAAACTTGTCCTTGAAGTTCACAAATCGATTGGATTATTTTTGAGTTCACACGTGTGATGCATAAATGGTATAAACGCGACTGGCACCAGTTTGCTCCCTATTCCGCAGAACTAACAGCATGTGCACAATGCCGAAAAGCAGGGCTCATAAACCAGAAGCGCAGCGAAACCTATGCGCATGTGCCTGCCCAAGGTCGTTCATAACCTGGGTACACTGACAGCTGCCCCGAGCTGAATGACATAAGCCTAATAGTAATATGTGAGGTTTAATGTCTCAAAACCACGATATGATTATGAGAGGTGCCGTAGTGGAAGGCTTCGGAAGGGCACAACTCTCCCTACCTCGACGTCTTTCTCGAAGTCTGTCGTCGTTCTGCCTGTGAGGTGGTGTTCTGTATAAGAAAAACACGAACGGCAACGAGAAGACCTACCTGCTAGTCGTACCCACTGACATGCGTGACGACATACTTCTCGCCTGCCACGACGAGCCCACATCTGGTCACTTGGGTTCCTCTCGAACTCTCGCCATAGTTCGACAAGCGTACTACTGGCCCAAGCTTTCCGCATCTGTTAAGCGGTACGTAAAAAGCTGCCGCGAATGTCAACGCCGCAAAATTCCCGCCACTGAAGCCCGCGGGGCTTCTGCAGCCGATCACACCACCTAGGGCGCCGTTCGACCAAATAGGAATGGGTTGCTGGGCCCATTTCCGTTGTCATCTGCTGGGAACAAGTGTATAGTAGTTGCCACAGATTATTTAACGAAATACACCGAGACAAGGGCACTACAGCGCGCTACGGCTTCTGATGTTGCCCAGTTTTTTATAGACCAGATCGTTCTTCGACATGGCGCCCCGTCATGCGTAATTACAGACAGAGGACCAGCTTTCACGGTCCAGCTCATTGACGACGTATTCAAGCTTAGTTACACGAGCCATCGCAAGACCACAGCATATCATCCGCAAACCAACGGCTTGACAGAGCGACTGAACAAAACCATCGCCGATATGTTATCCATGTACGTTGATGTCCGGCATAAGATGTGGCACCAGGTCCTACCGTACGTCACATTCGCGTACAACACTGCCATCCAGGAAACTACACGATTCACGCCTTTCCGCCTTGTCTATGGACGTGAGGTCCAGACTATGTTGGATGCCATGCTTCCACACAATTGCGACGCTTTGCTGACAGCTGACGCTTTCCAACTTACCCAGTACGCTGAAGAAGCTCGCCAGTTAGCGCGCCTGCACATTAAACAACAGCAGATTGCAGATGCACGCCGCTACAATTCTCGCCATCGAGAAGTTGAATACCATCCGGGCGATCAAGTTTGGGTGTGGACTCCAGTTCGCCGCCAAGGGTTGTCTGAAAAACTGCTCAGTCGCTACTTTGGACCTTACAAGGTGTTGCGACGCGTTAGTAACGTGAACTACGAGGTTGTCCCCGATGGAGCCTCGTTGCCCCGGCGTCGAAAGCACCCCACAGAGATTGTGCACGTTGTACGACTGAAGCCGTACTTCACGCGGTAGTGCGACTTGACCTTGTTGCTTTGTTTTTGTCTGTGCGTACTTTCTGCTGGTTCGCGTTTTTTTTCTTCCTTGCATATTCACTTGCAGAGCATCGAAATGATGCCTGTTTCTTTTTTTTAAGAGGGGGAGTAATGCCACCTGCCAAGCATGACAGGTACGGCGAGCGCGAGCCAATAATCCACAAGAATGGAAGAAGAAGAAGACGTTCTGAGACAGAGCGCGCTCTCGCTCTGGGTTGTTGTTGGTGTTGTGTTGGCAGCAATCTTCCCAGTCTTGTGTGCGTCTCTCTGCCAGTGCAGTATTTCCTAGTTCAAGTCCTTCTGTAGCACGTGGCAGTATGTGAGGTTTAATGTCCCAAAACCACGATATGCTTATGAGAGGCGCCGTAGTGGAAGGCTTCGGAAATTTCGACCAGCTGTGGTTGTTTAACGTGCAACTAAATCTAAGTACACGGGCGTCAAACATTTTCACCTCCATCGAAAATGCAGCCGCCGCGGCCGGGATTTGATCGCGCGAATTTGGGGTCAGCAGCCGAGTACCATAACCACTAGACCACCAAGGCGGGGCTGTACATTTATGATAAGGCTGCAAGTAAATTACATATGAGCTACGGATGTAAAGGTTGAGAAAAGATCCGTGAAATTCATGATGCAACCGAATCACCTCGCGTAAACAGAATGACCATGTATTGTATTGCGAAAACCATTTGCGGCTTGAGCCAAGAACCCTATTTCGACGGGGGCAAAGTGCAAAGCACAGTCATACGTATACTTAGATTTTGGCGCACGTCAAGAGCCTCAGGCGGTGGAAATTTTCGTAGCCCCCCACTACGGTGTCTCTCAAAATCATATCGTGCATTTTCAAGGTCGTGCAACCCCAGCAATTGTTATTATCTGAGCCGAGCAGCTGTTTCGCAGCTCTCCTCCTGGCTGCGAGCATGTGGCAGCGCCGGTAGCGCCGCCGCAATGTAAAATAAAATGGGACAAGGCGCGTGCTGCAATTAGTTACACAAACACGCAGGGTGGTAGAAAAAAACGCACAATGGTTAGAGAGTGAGGAGCAGTTAAACAAAGAACAGGCGTTTATGCAGTTACAGAAACAAACGTTAGATACCTGGAAGATGCACCAAACATTGAAAATTAAGTTTGGGAAGGGTGCAAGAGGACCATATCAAAAAGAAATGTGGGGGTGTAGAAATGCTAATTCACCGCGGTGCCAAGTGGGTTAGAGTGAGACAGACGTGTTCAGAGCACCTCTGGGGTTTGGTCACGGCAGGTGGAAAGGAAACATGGCTAGGGGTAGCCTACTTGTGGACGGGGAATAACTGCAAAGAAACGAATCAGGAGGTAGTGGATTATATGAGTGCGGATATTAAGGAATTTGGTAATGGGGCCGAAATCATCCTGATAGGGGACATGTGTGCCCACATAAATGACCTTGACGGATATTCAGACACCAATGGGAACTTATTACTAGATCACTGCGAGCAACATTGTCAGGAGATAATTAGCACGGGGCCCAAATGTGAGGGCCAGATCACGTGGGAAGTGGGAAACAAGCAATCAAGTATTGATTATTGTCTCATGACCGAAGGAATTTACAGCAAACTGAGAGAAATGAGAACAGACGAGGAAAGGATTAAAAGCTTCGGTAGTGATCCTAAACGAATAACATTACAAATGTGATATGAAACTGGAAATAAGAGCATGGAATTGAAATTCCGGCAGCTCATATTTAAATGACAAACAAATAATAAATACAGCCGAAAGAGACGAGGAGGAAGTAGGCAAAATACCAGGCAAGGACTGGGAGTATAGTGAGCTGTTACATCTAATGACGAAAGAGATAGGGAAAGAGAAGAAAACTATTTGCTGGAAAGGAAAGAGGAAGCCAAAAAGTTGGTGGAACAAGAAAATCCGGTGAGCGAACGAGAAGAGACGTGAAGCATCGCGGGAGCACATACGGACAAAAAAGAAGAAGTGGCCGCAGGACGAAGTCAATAAAATATGGGAAATATATTCAGAGAAAAAATCCATTGCACAGAATTTGGTCGAGGCAAAAATTACAGGTAAAAAGGAACGCTGGGTGACAGAGAATCACTAAAAGGAGGCCGCTCCTAGGATATTTTGGAGCCATATAAAGGCACTAGATAGGAAGTCTATCACAATGCAAAAGCATATTGTAGATGAAGGAGGAAATCAGTTGGAAGGGTACGAAGCTCTAGGTTACATCCGAAAAATAACAGCCTATTCGTCTAAAAAGAGCGTTCAGTGGATTTCCCCGTTGAGTAAAAGTGTGGCGGAGAGAGCAACCGAGGAAGAGCTAGTACTTTGAGAATTTCAATTGGAAAAAGGCCAAAGGAAAAATTCCAAAGCGCACTGCCGCGTGTTTAGATGGGGTCCTCGTTAGCCTCATTAACGAACAAGGACATAACACTAAAGAAGCACTGCAGAAGAAAAATGCTTAACCCTTTCAGCCCTGGATTTTTTATTTTGGTTGGAGACATTTTTTGTGCGTCTTTTCTTAATAGCTAGGATCTCAGAAGACCAAAAACGATAAATTAAGCCAGTGGTGCAAGTATTAATGGATTTACAGACATTGCATCAAATTAGATCTGCAGGGCTCAGCGGCAGTGAAATTGGAAAAACGGTCTCTTTTTTGCTGCTACTCACTAGAGCACACAAAATGTGAACCACGTCTCATTTTTCAGTGTGATACTCATTGAAACAGCTACCGTACGTCGACCCGAAAATGGCGCTTACCCACCTCGGCGTCATCCACTACTACGGTCAAGCTGCTTCTTCTTTGTGACTCCCAGCCCCACAAGAATGCCACACTTGTAGGGTTCATCGCCGTGGGGATCATTCAATAAATACTACCCCAAGAATTAAAGGAAAAAGAGGGAGCCGACAGATGGATACACGGAGTGGGATATGTTTCAAACAGGAGAAAGTGCCTCAGAGCAGGCACTTTCTCCTGTTTGACGAAACGTCGGCCAGCCTGCTCTGAGGCACTTTCTGCTGTTTGAAACCTACCCTACCCCAAGAATTAGCAATTTTGGTTTCGTTCCCGAGGTGCTAGGGGAACTTTTGTGCGGTGTCGTCAATTGACAACACCAGGGCTGAAAGGGTTAAAGGACAGGCAAATATCGGATAGTTGGCGAAAAAGTAGGATGAACTTAATCTATAAAGGCAAGGGAGAATAGGATAACATTCGCTCGTATAGAGCACTAAGCGTTACATCAGTACTTTACAGGTTGGCGATGCAAACAGTAAAAATGAAAACAGAAACATGGGCAGAACATAACGCTATTTTGGAAGAAGTTCAGAATGGATTTCGAGCCGATAGGTGGTTAGACGATAACCTGTTTGTTCTCACTCAGTGTATAGAAATATCTAAAATAGAAAATATGCCCTTGTACGTGGCTTTTCTAGACGTCACTGGGGCATACGACAAGGTTAATCAGGAAATTTTCCGGAATATATTGAAAGGAATCGGCATAGGCGACGACTGTATGCAGCGATTGAGGAAGATATACCGAGAAAATACAGTTTGCATAGAATGGGAAGGAATATATAGCAAAGAGAACATTGATATTCGCAAGGGGCTGAGACAGGGATGTGCTTTGTCCCCGCTGTTATTCATGCTGTACATTGTGAGTATGGAAAAAGCGCTAGAAGGTAGCAACGTTGCTTTTAATCTGTCGCACAAACAGGGCGGCGCGATGATTGAGCAGAAGCTTGCAGGTTTATTTTATGCGGACGATATCGTCTTATTTGCAGACAGTCGAGATGGTATAAAGAGGCTGGCGGATATATGCGGAAGGGAATGTGAAGCTCTTGGATTAGAATTTAGTGTAACGAAGTGTGAATTGATGGTATTCAATGAGCCCTGTGATCAGACGGCGTCAATACAAAAGTAAGAAATACCGAGGGTAAGCTAATACAAGTACCTCGGAGTATGGGTACATGAGAGTGATAGATACATGGAGGTACAGGAAAAAGCCTCGGCAGCAAAAGGAAAGAGGAATGCTGCAATAATGAAGCACACATTGTTGTGGGGATACAATAGGTACGAGGTGCTTCGACGTCTGTGGAGAGGTGTAATGGTTCCGGGGTTTACTTTTGGGAACTCAGTGGTGTGCATGAGGGCAGAGGTGCAATCGGGAATCGATGTAAATCAAAGGACTGTGGGACGTCTCGCGTTGGGTGCTCATGGGAAGACGCAAATTAGGTTGTAGAGGGCGGTATGGGACGGGCAGGTTTTGAGGCGAGAGAAGCTCAGAGCAAAATGAGGTTCGAAGAAAGGCTAAGGAATATGAAGAAGGGTAGATGGACAGAGAAGATGTTCCGTTATTTGTATAGGAAGAGTGTGGACACAAAGGGGAGAAAAAGAACTAGGAGGCTCACTAGTAAATATACGGCTGGTAGTGTAAGCAATATGTCAACAAAGAGCGTTAACCGAAAATTAAGAGATGGGTAGAGGAATTACTGGACGGCAGCTATGGAGAAAAAACTGGCTTGGGTAACTACCGAAAGGGCAAAAATGAAATAAGGAGAGAGGGATTTTGCGATAATTCAAGGGGAAGCGCTTTACTGTTTGAAGCAAGAGCGCCTTAGAACACGCAGTTATAAAGCGAGATTCAGTAAAGAAGAACAATGCACATGCTGCGGAGAAGATATGGAAACGGCGGAGCATGTTCTGATTGAATGTGGAGATATCTACCCTGGTGTACGTTTGGGCACCAGCCTACATGAAGCCTTGGATTTTAGAGACGACAATGGAAAGATGAACACGCCCACTATTGAAATAAGTAAGAGACGGTTAGAGTATCGGTGGCAGAAAGTTAGAGAGAAAGGACAAAAATAAATATTGGAAAAAAATAAGGACATTCTGCCGTACAGGGCAGCGAACTGGGCTTGAAGTAGAGACACTGGGCCAACACCAAGAAAAAGAAGAGTAAGGAGAATTTTTTTGGTCGAGCCTGGTGGCACACTTGTCACCGCCCCGTTATAAATGGGACGCTCATAGCATCCATCCTTCCATCCACCTCGCCTCCGAGATTGATGTCTACTGCCGTCTCTGAGGTCGCGTTCGCCATAGGCGCTGTTTCAATGGCGGCAATTACGTCACGTCCGACAGAGTTGGAAGTGAAATTTCTTTAGGCGCTCAGGCCGGGGCCACTGGCGTCGCCGCTGTCGTGCTCCCATATTTTTCTTTCCTGACATGGCGGCGCGCTTCGTAGAACATGGTCATGGCGTGTTAATTCTGTTTGTGCTGATGCGGTTGATTCATGTGCGTGCCCTTGTGTGTTTTGTGTTGCGGTCATTGGCTTAGGCGGAACGTCTTTGCTCAGTAAAACTAAGCGACCAGCAAACGCCAGCTTCCCAAGTATGATTCCATTGATGGTGATCATCATCGATGAAGAACGCCGGAATAGTTTCTCGCAACGCGCGCTGTGGCACGGAGAATCGACGTGACAGTTCGTGCACATCGGAAACTCGCCTCATTGCCTCTAGACCGACGGATGCCCGGAAACGGGGTGTTTAGCCAACGCCGACTCTATACACCACCTGAAGACCGGCGGAAGTCCGAACGTGTACGCTACCAGCATGTTTTCTTAGAAAGGTAGGTGGCTGTGAGTGCTACTCTGCGCACATTATGCATTATTATTACTGTATGCTTATTGCCAGGGGATATTGAATGCCGGTGCTGAATGTCTTTGCAGTTGTGTTGAAGCTGCTCTCGCACGACGTTTGTGAACGGCTTAATCGCTACTGTTATAAAACACTTCGATATGAGAGGCTGACGCACTACCCGCCACTACCAGCCATGCAAGAATGGCGGGTTGCTTTGCCTCTCGTGGCTTTCACATTTCGGCGATTTGGAGGATCTCGTGAATGTAAGTTTGCATTACATGCATTGAGATTGACTTATATGCAAATAAGATTCTAACAGCTATAGCACCAACGGTACCGATTCTGGATTTAACAGAACAAGCATTCCCCTAACAGACGCTATCTTGACGTACGTCTGTTTTTCTTTTATTCAAAGAGTTTTAAAATTATAATTTGATTGTCAGCAGAAGTTATTCCTATCTGTCCTTCTTTTCCATCCCGTACATTACCTATGTCTCTATATTGTCTTTTTTTCTGCCGGTCTGCTTACGGCAATATGCGTTTAACGTGCTGCCAATGTATGCTCTCTGCTTTATTCCTAGTTTTAACTGGCCGCGTCATTTCTGCTTCAGTTCTTCTTCAAGTGGAATAAACGTTTATATACTTATATTCCACTGAAATAAATGTTATGTAGAGATGATGTTAAGAACAAATATATAATAATCCGGGCGTACCTGGAGTATACAGTAACGATAATTCTGCTTACTGCTAAGTAAATTAGCAAATTTGAGTTTCCATTATATTAACGTAAATTATTAGGCGCCATCTTAAATACGTTGGCAAAGATATTCGAGAAACACTGTTATACCACATGCTCCGTTTTTCTCATGAGCGTCCCAAAGAGTCGTTTTGCGCCATTTTCTCTAGGCATTGAATTTAATTGCCGTAGCTATTAGGGGT
The DNA here is from genome assembly GCF_013339695.2 of Rhipicephalus sanguineus. Taxonomy (NCBI): domain Eukaryota; kingdom Metazoa; phylum Arthropoda; class Arachnida; order Ixodida; family Ixodidae; genus Rhipicephalus; species Rhipicephalus sanguineus. Next base: position 82,449,451 of record NC_051182.1, on the reverse strand, counting down.
TACCCGCCGCGGTGGTCCAGTGCTTATGGCGCTTGACTACTGGCGTGAAGATCGGGGTAGCCGGATTTTGATGGAGGGAAAATGATGGAGGGATAGAGGCTTGTGTGCCTTTATGTAGGCTTTAGAACCCCAGGTGTCCAAAATTTCCGGAGCCCTCAATATAGCGTCTTTCATAAGCATATCGTGGTTTTTCGACGTAAAACGCAACAATTATTATTAGCTCTTGGGGGTGCCTCCTGTATCGTGTTTCTATGCTTATTCGCTGTGTTCGGTACGTAACCGCTTTTCTATTTTACTTAGATATACGAGGTCTGTTAGAAAAGTATCCGACCTTTGGTGGAAGAAAAGAAAACTGGCATAATTGGAGCGTTAGAAACCTAATCCCCCTCAAAGTAGTCCCCTTGGGACTCCACACACTTCTCCCAGCGGTGCTGCCATTGTTTTAAGCATTCTGAGAAGGCCTCTTTCGGAATGGAGTTTAGCTCAGCTGTCGTTGCAGCCATAATGTCCTCCCTTGTCTGAAATCGCTCTCCTTTCAATGTCCTCTTGAGTTTGGGAAACAGCCAGAAGTCGCAGGGGGCCATATCAGGAGAGTAAGGAGCCTGTTGAACTACAGGAGTCTGACTTTTCGCCAAAAAATCAGAACAAAGTGTGAGGAATGTGCAGGAGCATTGTCGTGATGAATGCGCCAGTTTCCTGTTGACCACAAATCAGGTCTCTTGCGCCGCACAGCATCACGTAGGCGACGGAGGACATCCCTTTAGTACTCTTTGGTGATTGTTTGACCCTGTGGTGCGTACTCGTGGTGTACCACACCGCGGGAGTCAAAGAAAGCACTCAGCATCACTTTGATGTTGCTCCGCACTTCGCGGGTCTTCTTTGGTCTTGGTGAACTGGAATGTTTCCAATGTGACGACTGGGATTTGGTTTCGGGGTCGTACTCGTGCACCCAAGACTCATCACCAGTTATAATAGTGTTCATGAAGTTAGGGTCACTGCTCGTGAAATCCAGCATGTCCTGTGAGACTTCAACACGAAGTTGCTTTTGCTCCACCGTGAGCAGTTTCGGCAAGAATTTCGCCGCAACTCTCTTGATGGCCAAATCTTCGGTCATAATGGAATGTGCAGATAAAGTGCTGATGCCCACCACTTCCGCAATTTCCCGGATAGTCACACGACGTTCCCGCATCACCACAGCGTTCACTTCGGCAATGACCTGATCATTTCGGCATGTTGATGGCCGACCGGAGCGTGGCTCGCTCTCCACTGATGCACGGCCGTCTTTAAACCGGTTGTACCACACCTTAATCTGTGTGCGGCTCATAGCGTCGTCACCGAAAACCATTTTGATCTTCCCAATGGTTTCCACTTGGCTGTCGCTCAGTTTCTGGCAAAATTTGATGCAGTAGCGCTGCTCCAGTTGCTCCGTCATTTTCCTTGCAATGAAAAACCGACGAGAGCACTGCGCACGACCTCACTCAAACGCTGCGTCCCCCAGCGACTGACGCTATTGGCAGGCGGGAAAAAATTCACGCATGCGCACGAAGGCTCAAGGTCAAATCCATGAGGCGCTCGCAAAGAAAAATAAGGTCGGATACTTTTCTAACAGACCTCGTATTTGTTTTCGTTGTTTAGGCTTCCCTGAATCCTTTTACTGTTGCTAATCATCAGGTAATCGGATCTATAAGTGTCAATAACGTGAATAACAGCGGTCTCCTGCAGCGCTTTGCGCAACTGTACAGTACGCCTGAAACATTTCTGGGCTTCACGTGTTCTTGGTGACGTACATCTGCCCGGTGATCCTTTATTGCGAAAACCGTAATATGTTTACCGGCAAGGTAGAACTCCACAGCGGTATTTGCACCATCGTGCGGAGGCTTCTTATGAAGTGCATATGGTTATTTGGCAACCCGCTCGCTGGTCAGCAAGCAGAGCAGCGACTAGCTCCCATCAGTTACAAAAGCTACAAGCAAGAATCGCTATCGGCGAAATGTACAGAGCTGTCATGTTAAGCAGCTAAAATAGCGCCAATAAGTTGTTTCGGAATGAAACAGATATACCTTGAACAAGAAGTACGAAACTTTTGAGATACTAACAGAGTTTTCATTCAAATGAAGCACAACTGGTCGCAGTTAATACATTTTTAAGCGAACATCTATGTGCATAGTCGTTTATTACTGCATTATATAGATATATATTAACAAATTTGAGATTGTATCGAAGTATGTTAAGATACAATTGGAATCTATCGTATCGGATACAATCAGTGTTGCAGCATCCTGTATCTGTATCTCAAATACTTCTTCGCTGAGTATCTTGTATCGTGTCGCGACGCAATTTCAAAGTATCTTTGCCCAGCCCTGAGTGTGAACAAATTTACACAGAGACATCCCGCCATTATGTGAAGAACAAATTACATGCGATGTGCACAACTTATGTAGCGTCTACTGCAATTATTCTCCATTATGGCCAGCAAAATATACGTACAGGCGCCATTCATCTCTGATTATGTGCGCGACACATTCCCTAGAAGGTTGCATAGAAGAGATGCTGAACAATATCCTAGTGTTTAATCAAGTCTTATTGTTAAAACGCCGTTTACATCGGGCAAAATTGATAACAGAGTACTCTGAGCGATTTTGAAGGCAAGCTACATTGTCACTGTGGGCCATTTTCATGTGACGGAACTTGTTACGTCTTCGTGGCAAGAGTTCAGTTAGAATCCCTGCGCGGTCATTAAGAGAATTTACTTCTTTATTGGCTTGCACGCTCCAAGCTGCATAGTTGTGACGATATAACTTGGAGACAGCTAAACTTCTCACTGTGTCTCATGAACGACGGAAAGAGTTGTCATTAGACTATAAGGACAGGATGGATGTACGGCAAGCCTATTTCGAGTGCCTAAATGTTGTAGCACTAAAAATAAGTCTTAATAAATATTTTCGGACATCAACCAGAGGGCAGGTGCCTCGAATGAATAGCAAAACTCCAAGATACTGGCAAAATAAACAAATTTAATCCACATTTATTTACCTAATTGTTTACTTTTATTCATAATATCAGTGCCCTACGGGCATTAAAGCGAGGAGAGGATCCAGGACTATATCATTAACGGCAACTTTGAAGACGCCAGGTTCTTTGATTGCAGCAGTGGAGGCATGAAGGTGGTGCCAATTACCAGCTTGTCTGCGGCAAAAAAAGAAGCATGATCGACACATCAGGATATATTAGATTGAAAACGTTCTGATTCAAGCAACACGCGGCATACTAAGCCAAAATGAATACACCCTCCCCCAAATGTATTACATAAATGCCCTGCGACGTCATAGTTTGAAGCTTTACAGAGATTGTGTCGAGCGTTCTTGGTTAAGTCGTGAGTGCTGACCTTGCGGCAGACCATCAAGTTACCCTTTGAACGCCAGTGTAGTTGACGTGCCGCCTAAGACCTACGATGTGTACATAACTACTTCCCTTACAAAAACACGTCGATCCGCCTCGTAACGCTTGGCTCAAAGCCAAAAAAATGCAGCAGAGAACTACCCGCCGAGTGCTTCGCATGAAACCGATTCCTACAAGGCGTGGGATCTGCTGAATATTTACTTTTATTAGATTTTTTTTGTAAGATTGCTTGTATATAAAACCTGCCCAGAAGTTGGAGGAGCTGGAAAGAACGGTTTTGCCGATAGAGCCTTTTAATATGCGCAGTTGACACAAGCTATGTGTCAAGTGCGAGGAAAAGCCGAATAAAAGAAAGAAAACACACAAAGATAGGCGTCTTACATGGGAGTAAAGCTTCAACGCGATGTGAAAACAAATCAACTTCAGTTAAAACGCTGTTTGCAGTAGGCGCCGTGACAATGGTGTATAGTAGCTATATTGACAAATCTGGCTAAAGATACACTATCATGTGTTACCTTCTAGTTTCTCGCCTGGAATATAAAGAAAAGTACTCCGGGCATTCACAATGCCAGACATCCGCTTTTTTTTACCTCGCTCTATGCTAATACACAGCGGGAATCATTGGAGCTGTTGAAACACACCCCCAACCCCCCTTATCGCCGTTTTGAACAGCATCACATTTATTGCGGATTTTAGAAATAATTATAGTGACTCTGCCGTGCTGCACGACAAGCTGTTCGCTTTAAAGAGAGAAAATATTGTCAACCTATGCCCCACTTCGAGATGAGCATAGGTCAATGACGCCACCATACCTATTAACACAAAATATATGCAATATGAAGTATATGACCCTGTGACAACCGTCACTGGACAACGCTAGACCAATAAAAAGATGCAAAAATAAATCTTTGTCGCCAAAAGCTACACTGTGTTGTGCTTGATGAGCATACCTTATCACTGCTATTACTAGACAGGCAAAAATTGATAACGAAGCACTTGTCCAGTGCAAATCATTGACGAATATTATGAATCATATGTAAATGAACCCTGGCGTGTGGTGTTGGTGGCGTTAATAGGAGTGCTACCTAAAGTAGGGTGGGTCGATCGCGGAGGCAGCGCAACATCGGTTGAGCTGCAATTGCTTTATGGACGGTTCTATAACAAGCAGTATATTATGTATAATAAAGCGAAAGCCATATGTGGCTCATAAGCAGTGCTGTATACGTTACCGAAAAAAAAGTAACTAATACGTTACTCGTTACGCTAACAAAAAAAGGAAGGCGTTACCGCCCTACGTTACCTACAAAAAAACGTAACACGTTACCATTACCGAAAAAAGTAACGCACCGTTACTTCTGCCGTTATTCCACAGTCAGAAATTTAAGTGAGTGTGCCGTCGCTGCAGGCAACCTCAATAACAATTTATTGAACATCATTTTTAGATTTCACATAAATCCTAACATCCAAAACAACAATTTCAGCTGGAATTACTAATATAACTACAATATTTAGCACATGTGTGCCGGATTTTAGCCATATTATAGTAGCCTAATATTTATTGTAGAGTTGCATGTGATGGCTTAAAATTTTGTGGCACATAGTAAAGCCTTTTCTCAAAGTAACAAACAAAATTAGAAAACGGCAGGAAGTAGAAGATGGAAGCTGCGATGAAAAAATCCGTAAAGAGGGGGTGGGTGATCGAGCCGACTTTCATGAGGTTTCATCATCAATGCTCTCCGGAAGGAAAACATCCCTGGTGTCGCAAGCAAATTTAGAGTACTCCTGATGGCGTGCTTGTATACTAGTTTACACAATATATGCACAGATCTTGTAGGAAAAAAGAAGTCACAAGTCTTGATTGAATAACTGGGGTGTCACTGTCTTGTAGAGTACCCCTACGAAATATGACGCGAGCAATAGCTAAGCGACCTGATGACGCAGCTGCAAATGCAGTGACAGATGAAGGCGCTAGCTCCTCAGCAAGCAACAGCGTTAGCATAAATACCTCATCGTGCGTCTTAATCAGAAATTTTTGGTGAAAGAATAGTGCACACCGAGGCAACGTTATCTCAGAAGTAACTTGCAACTCAAGCAAGACAGAAAGAGAAAGAAAGAAATAGAAGGAAACAAACACAAGAAACGCAATAGGAGAAACATAGAGAAAAAGAAATAAACAGAACAAAGAAAAATAGAGAGAAAGAAGGAACACCACCTAGAGGTGCTCTGCCTTGAGGCTTGACATAATTTTTTACTAAAGCTATGAATTCCTAAGTGAAGCATACAGTTCACAAGTTGAAATTTCATCACAATCACACATTTTTCAATTGCCAGGAGAAGCCTCTTGGTGGAACGATGAATGATGTGCTGGCTGAAAACCACGTGCAGACATTGTCATTATTGCCGACGGAAAAAGAAGATCGCTTAACGCCTTCGAGTCGTCTGAGGCCATAGGAGTTAGGAAAACTAAAGGGAGGCCCTCGCTATCTGAACTCCATAGCAAAAAGGGTGGCCGGCAGGTACGTGGTTTGGCATGGCCTACGGGGATTACTTGATCACGCTGCTGTCTCGCGTCATCTGCATCACCACCCACACGACCACGTTGTTGAAAGAGCCAGCAGGAGTTAGCAGTCCGCGTATTATGCTGTCGTTGCATTTCACAGATATGATGCAATGCTTTGGAGGCCCACATTGAGCATTGGTCTTCACGGCTACGTGTTTAATTCATTGAGCATGCCATCGAAAGCGGTTGTTTTCGAAGCCCGCGACAGCTTTTCCGAAAATGGTTGGCGCGGCAGCTTGACTGCTGTCCTTTCGGCACTGTAACGTTGCGTCCCTCAGTGCTGGAAGAATAGAATTCCAAGACGAGAACAGCGCCAACGGCTCTTAATGCGAGAGATGGTTGTGAGCCGTTCCCGTGCACGACGGTCCCAATTAACTGATTAAAAAGCATCGTCCTGTGTGCTCACTGAAGCTTCCAACATCAAGAAAGGAAGGTGTGCCTGACACAATAGTGCTCGACGCTGTATGTAAGGCGATTTGTGAAGCAGTTTGCATTGTTCAGATTTCGTTTACAGTTTCTGCACGATAATTTTATCTGCGGCCACGTTTCGTTCGACCAACCCTTGCCACTGTATACTTGTCTCGAGGGGCATGTACGACATTCGAGCGAGCCTAATGACACAAACGGCCAAAGGATAATTGGAAGGCGCATCATCTACCTGAGTAGCACGTCCAATTCAGATGTCACTGTTACATTATGTTGTGTGCCCCGAACTTACCGTTCATGTAGAAAAAACCGAGCTGTCCGTGGCGATTAACCCACCGAGTTGCAGCGCTGCTTTCATGCAATCAGTCTGATTTTAGTGCAATCCTTTCAGCTAATTTTAGTGCAAAGCTGGAAGTTCATTGGAGAAGCATAATATGGGCCGTAACGAGGCTGCGAGTGGCACCCAGGCACCCTACAAGCGAGCATCGCAGCACGTTTGTTCTTGATCGGAATACAAGTTTCTTTTTCCCCCCGGCCAAAAAGAAAAAGAAAACGTGACGTAATCTCTTCAAAAAAATGTGACATAACGGCATCTCCTTAGATTCCGTCCTTCATGTCCGAGGCAAATGCATAAAGGACCGTAAATACATTGATCCAGGTTTTTTGTGAGTCTCATGGTCGTTATTTCTTTTGTTTGTTCTAAGGCAGGCATTCGGCTACGGCTCGATGTTTTTCACGGCGTGGAAATCAATGTGCTTTATTTGCGCATCTCCCCGAAGTATCTACGCGAATGAGGCAATAAAGCAAGAATTTCACACTAAGGCTTGTCTTTATTTATTGACATTTCTTTGGTGCTACAACCCGGCACTGACCAACTCTTGACGCCTCGTTGGTTCCTGCCGTGTCCACCCAGCCTCAGTTCCTCCCCTCTTGGAGAGGCGCTGTCTTTCACGCTTTCCGCAACGCCCCACTCAGCGCGGCGCAGCCCATTCCCCTTTCCGTCAAGCCTGCCTCTCACAGCTCAGGTGACGTCATCAGCCTTACGCCAAAGACGTCAACGGAGCAGGGTCGACTAAGACCGCTTCGCTGTGTAATATTCGCAATGCAGCAATTCAATACACAATCTATTTTGCAATGTAAACAGATCAGCTGACAGACACAGTAGTGCAGCTGTATATGTAAGGTGACTTGCCATGGAATATTTACTGTCCACGATGCAACAACTGGAATCAATTGTGCAGACTTTAAAACGCAGCAATATATACAGTAGCGAAGGCAGCAACCAGCGCAGAAGGTATATTTGTAACACATTTATAACCTCGTATCCGCTACATGAGCGACGTCACCTGTTTTTCTTTAGGATTCATTGTATGCTTCAGGAATAGCGCCGAAGAAAAGGAAGCGCGACTAGCCAGCGCCTGTTTTGCTTCATGAAAATCGACAATAACAGAGAGTATCCAAAAAAGCAAGATTTGACAACTGACTCTCCTGCACCACCTGCTGCGGTCTTCAGCACACTGTTCAAAATAGCATAGGTCTGCTTGTTTCTGCGAAAACATCCGTAATATCTTTCTTTCTTGCTACTTCTCACCGACGAACGCTTGGTTATTTGGCGTGCGTCGAATTTAAAATCCGAGAGCAAGAAAACACGTGTGAAGAAGTGCAGGAGCTAATTTGCTTGGGCGCCCAATTCCAAAGCGACCAGGCCAACAAACCGAAGTAATCCAGCACCGAAACGTGCCACATCGTCACAATTCACGACATGTGATTCGACCCCACTACATGGTAAAAAAAAAACAAACGTGTAAACATTTCGTGAAATCGACGTCGAAATAACATGCACGTCGATATAGTCGATATCTTAAGACACGCTGTAGCCTCACAGGCAGCGCCGGCACATTTTGATACCCCTCTGCGCTCTCTGCGCTGCTTTCTCATTCATTCAGTACAGGGTGTCATAGGTGCATCAGCAACATTTCACAAAATTTACATGAAGCTGTTTCCTTTGATAATCGTCAGTGAAGTTTGTCGTCTGACTGACAAATATATAAACAGTTGCAATCATGACGTAGAATATTGGTACACGCCTCCATGTAACATTTCCCATGAAAGTTGTCCTTCACGTTCATAAATCGATGATACTGCTTTTTGTGTTCGAGCGAGTGATACAAAAATGCTATAACTGCGTAGGCTACCAGTCACCTCCCTAGTCGGCAGAATTAACAGCATCTCCACAATGCCGAAGAAGAGGGCTCATAAGCTGCAAGAAACGCAGCGAAGTCCTTGCACATGTGCCTGCTCAAAATCATTTAAAAACTGTGTAGACTGCCAGTTTTCCCGAGATCAGTGGTTTATTCTTGATATTTCAAACAACTAGCCACTCTGTCGAACGTGTCCGGTATAACAGAAAGGCATATCCCCACTTCTACTCAGCTTTCCTATGCTGGCTGCTATAGAGTTTAATATGAAACAAAGTCACAAGCTGTTCACCGTGGAAGACCAATTTTTCAAAAAAAAAGTAATCTCCCGGCGTCCTGTTCAGCACTCCGCAATAAGAGAGCGACCGCGAATTGACTCGCAAGACACGCAATATCTAACAATAGGCAAGGCCGTGTATTAGTAACAAGGTCAAAAAGACCACGAGCTTTAGCGATTCCCTGCGCCCTGTAGCCATGTACAACAACCCTTTTAGCTTATTTGATCTGCGCTCTTGTTCGCCATGCTTTCCCAGACATATGAGATTTATCAACTAGTCGCACTGAATCTTGGTGTAATGGCGTGAATGTACAAGCTAGTGCGTCTTAGTTTTGTTCTGACAGTCCTTTTTTGCTGTAGGTGATGTATAGATTTCTGTAGAGATGTTGTTCTTTGGTAACTATGCCCATATCAGACAGTCACTAAATAGCGGTGCGCACAATTTTCACTCCGCACCACCACCACCACCACCATCATCATCATCATATCCGTGCTCATATAAGTTTAAGTAAGTAATGTTCGGAGGTTACCTTATTGAAATCTTGGACTGGTGAATGCCGGAAGCGTTGGTGGATAACATGAATAGAAGACAATTTTACTAATGATATTTTTACTGGTGCGGGCTGTTTCAATTATTTTGAATAATTTAATGTATGCCCTAAGTATTCTTCGGAATAATTAGCGCCGGCGCCTCCAAGATTTACTCCGGCCGAACTCCTTTCAACAGTGCGCCATTGGAGCTAATCGCTGAGGCGACGTATATGTGCATTAGGATCATAATGATAGGCTTCTACGTTCTAACGCCTTGCTCGTCCATGGCCTGCTCTCTTTCTCGTATTCTTCATGTTCTACTCGCTCCCCGAGCACGTGATTAACTCCCCGGATGATTATCTATTAGCTAGGGGGTAAGATTAGCTAATTTAGCCAAGACATGCTATGAACACGCTCATAAAGCCAACTGATACTAAGGCCGAGCTAATTAGGCCACGTATTGCTAATAACATGCTAATTAAGACCAGGCTAATACAAACAAACCATTTAAGACCACGTTAATTAGGGTATTGTTAATTATGGGCAGTGTTGCCTAATACTGTGGGAATTAGTCCCATCTGAGTTAATGTGTTGCTAATTATGTGCTATTTAGGCCCATATTACTTAAGATCACACTAATTAAGGTGAAGCTGTTAATTATTATGATAATTGAGATGGTATAATTTAGACCACCTTACTGAATACGATTAAAATTATAACCGAGCTGACGCAGTCTTCACTCAAGAGTGGACTGAGTAGACCGAGCAGAGTGAGTTGATATTGAGTCACGTAAAAAACTCGAAGAAGGCTAGGTGATGACAAGCACCACGAATGGTTCCCGTATTGCATCATTATTGCATGCTGACCACATGTTTTTTATATGCATAGAAGCTGCTACTTAGAGTCCACCGCATGACATGCTTGAGTCACACCGGTAGTATGGCAGTCACGAGTTGAACTGGGGCATTCTCAGTATCAACGAGTTTGAACCCGAGTTAGCGTGTCAATTAATTTGATTAGCAGACCCCCACGGAAAGGATGGGGCCCGCCCACTGCGTTTGCTCTCCACGAGGCGCAGTGCTCACACCGCAATGCCCGCGAGCAGCACGATTGAGCTATGAGCCGAATCGTACAAAGTTACTATTTTGATAGTTTGTGGAAACACTGTTCCTGCAGGAAAATCTTCAGCCGTGCATTGTAAGTAGCTCTAAGCTGCCAATTTATTCATCTGCACTATTCGATTGAGGCGAAACGAGCTGCACATCAGTGCTGTGTACATCAGTACATCAGTTTTCTACATCAGTAGAAATTTCCATGGTCCAGGTAGAATGAAAGAACTTACTTGAAAGAGGACGAATGCACACGAACACGCATGTGAGAGGCGCGATGTTCAGATTGCAAAGATATAGTGCGACTATCACATTTGTAAAACAAAGGCTCACTATGCCTCGCTTTACTTTCTTGGCAGGAGTGGTTTGTTGAGCCAAGAAAGTCGAGCTAACGAACGAATCCTGATATTCAGATTCATCGCACTCTAAGTTAGTAAAGCGAGGCATAGTAAGCATTCCTTTTACAAGTGCAGTTCGGAAGTCCTATATTCATGCGGCAGAGACCAGCCTGCGTGAACAAGTGGTACGTCTAACCTCGGCGGGTTATCGAACCTACGTGCTCGCTTCGCTAGCAGGCACCCAGTTAGTACAGGGGAGAACGTTACCAGCAGAAAGAAAAGTCTCGTGGTCAGCCCATACAATAACAAAATATCGCATGGGCTGAAGAAAGTGGCTGGCCAAGCCGGAGCCGAAGTGATCTTTTTTTCATTAGAAAAGCTACAAAAGTTGTGCAAGCTCACGGAACCGTTGGGAGTGAAGCCGAGAGGATGCCAGAAAAATCATCAACATACTTTTGTAGCCTGCTCAGAAAAGGTGGTCTACAGCTTGCCGTTGACGTGGGGGGCGAGATGTTTCGGCCAAACTGGCAGATGTATAAACCACTGCCTAAGAGAACATAGAAAAAACTTTGCACATTTCAGAGATGGGCACTTATCGATACATTGTAATGACTGTGGTTGCTCACCGGTATTGTCAATTGCCGTATGATCGGCCACCGAAAAGATAGAAGCATAAGAGAGATAATAGATGCACAAGCTAAACTCAAAGAAGTAACCACGTGTGACAGCTCTCCGTTTGTTACGTGGTCACAAAAGGAAATGTTGATTCTTACCATGATGGTGCGAAACCATACGTCACTTGGTTGAAGTTCGCATGTGTACATGTAGGCGAGATGTTCCAATAAACTTCAGTTGTTAAAGCGCTTTCGTTTGTGGTTTGGGGGCCTGCCTGTGTCCTTGTTTTTCAAGCGCGTTCAATAACCCTTTGCGACACGGCTTCCTCGTTTGGGGACGCGAACTTCGGAGGCGCATCCCACGCCGCGTGTTTCTTCCAATGGCCTGAAACTCAGTGTGCACATTCGTGCACGCTTCCTGGTTGGACAACTTGCGGTCATTTAACTTCATTGTCCTGCGTATTGCTGCAGATGATCACTTTGCTGGAGACACTACCGTGTTAGACGATCGTTCGACGTGCCGCGTTCCAGGACCAACGTCAAGAACATTTTTTTTCTCCGCTCGAAACGAATACGACCAAAAATGAAGGTGTGCATGCTTTTCGGCCCTAATAGTTGATTCTTTTTATGCAAGTATTGAAGCTGACTGAGGGCAGAATAATGAGATAATTAGTTACACGCTGATTAACATTAATTACTGAAACTCACACAAAACATCACATTCCTTCGTTTTCTTCCTTGGAATCTATTACTGAGTGCCTTGGAATCATGCCATGCGAATTTGACGCACTTGCAGACAGTGCATCATAATGCGTGTCTGAAGGGGATAATAGAGTATGCTATTCCAACAGCGCAATAAAAGCACTCCTGAATGTTTTCTTACTTTAGAAGCTTGTGACGTGAGTAGCTTGTCAGGCAACGCCGATTGCACCAACCCAACCGTTTTCAAGCGTATATTCCCACCGTAGCACTGCTCGTTTAGTCGTTCGACATAAAACACCGAAGGTTAGCAGCTCAAAATGGCGACACCAAGACTCATACGTAAACTAGTGTGTCAGCGCTGCGCACCACGAATAGGTCATCTGCAAAATAAATGCAACATTTCCGAGCGCGTCTTCGTTGTTGTTTTACGTGTTTCTTAGTTAATGGAGGGCCACTCAAGTGGTTATAACTTGTCTTCCGAGGCTCTACACTGATGTGCGGGCATTTTCATACATCACGCTGTCTGCAATCATATACAGACTGTCCTTGACTATGTCATTGTGAATTGGATTCCTTCCGTTAAAGCCTAGCGATCCGCTTCATTAATACGCCTTTATAGATAAGTTTTGGTCACAGTGCCAAAACTGTCTTTCTTCTGTAAATATGGTCACGCTCAAACAAGTAGGAAGCTTATACCCCATCACTTTTTTATTTTGATTTTTCATGCTCTTATGCCTCAGTGCATCCTCAAAAAGTTATGACTTGTACAAACAAAATATGAAATATATTTCTTTATATTCTTTTTACAAAGTCTGCGAGGGTCTGTATACGGATTGTACGAAAAATCGACGACTGGAATTTGTAGTGGCTGAGTTGGTGGCTGAGATAACACTGGCTGAGTTCACACTTTTGAACAGTTGTCGATCAAAATGCAAATATTACGCATATCTCGGGCGCAACAGCAATGCGTAAGTATTAGGTGGTGTGTTCCTTTACTAGAAAATACATAAATACGTATTTCAAAAGACCCTAGTGTTTATTAGGCTGCTCAGGAAATGCGGCTGCGCTGAAAATGCGACGCTATGCACGAAAAAGCCCTCTGCCGACGATATGGTGCTGCCACCGCTTTCCCGACGTATTGCCAGATGGCATCCATATCTCAGGCAGCGCCTTCTCTATCGTCTTTCGACGGCATTTGCAGCGGAGCACGCAGATACGCGGCCAATTTTTTTTCTTTATTAGAGGAAAGGAAACTGTTGCACTTAGAGTGATATTATAACAGTGAATAATCAGGCATATTTTAAAGACAAATGAAACACAGAAAACCAGTCTAGAGCGCCACTAGAACGTTCACTTTGACACGTGGTCGTGATGTCCACGAAGACAGCAGTCGGCACGTTCAAGATGAAACTCTTTATTTAGCCGAACTTGTGGTCGTGAAATGAAAACCAAAGTACATAAATACACGCTGTACACTGATAGCGGCAAACAGGGCGTCGGCCGTCAATAAAACTGTTCATGGCTGGGACGCGCCGTCTTTTATAATCAAGCATCGAACTTTCCATTCTTATCGCTGGTGGTCGCGCAAACTCTGCAATAATCTAGACTAACGGCGTCCTGCGCGCAATCTTAACAAAGTGAACTACTAGAATCGTGAAGCTTCTCGAACACTGCGGCGCGGTTAGCGTCGAGCGTTGCTATCCGTCCTTGCTTGTAAAACCCGAATAGATTAAAATAAAACAAGAAGCAGGCGAGGCAATATATCCCGCGTATTTGAATCACTTGTTCCTGGAATATGTTTTTTGTTGATCGCGGAGGCTCAGTAGTTCTGCCAATCAGTCTTGCTCTCCAGAGTCTATGCAGACCAATGAGAAAGGTTAGGTCATAAGTTATTGTCCTGTCCTTTGTCACATCAATGTACCTAATGTTAACAGGGTTGATTTCACTGCTTCGGAAAAAAAGACACTGTGGATATCACGCACTGAAAGCAGTCTCCTTAACGTATATAATATTGCGTGGCAGAAGCGTAGAATAGCTCATGGCGTCGAAACATGTGAATTGCGCAACAAGTGGACGTTTTAAATGTCGACCCATTACAAAGCGCTCAGCACATATTTAATCATCATTATCATCAGCAAACGCTTCAACAAAGTAAGGAGCTTCGTAGGTTCTCGCGTTGCCTTACGGATGCGTAGTGGGCTCTTCGATGATTCGTAAAAGGATGAAATATGACGTAGTGGGCACAGCGCAAGTGTACTCGCAGTAGGCATTATAATATAGTTTGAAACGGCCAAGGTTACGCGCACAGAGGCTTGTTTCCTTGCAGCATGGTTGTGGCATGCACCGAAAAGTGAAGCCAGGTTAGCATTTGGGAAAGCTAAACGCACGGGACCCGATTACGCTATTGCGTTCTACTCTTAAAAGCGAAGCTCAAGCGTTCTCCATGTCTTTCTTTTAATATGTATTAAATACAGCCCTTAACGTTTGCTTTTGCAACTGTTTCATTTTTGTTCCGTCTTATTCTTTTAGAATTTATGGATAACCCCGCTCTGTGTTTATTCCCGGGTACTATGCATGGATGCTATGCTGCTAGGTCCGAACGCAAGAAATGTAGTCATGTTGCGTTTTTGCGGGTGAGTGCAGCTCAAGCGTCCTCCAACTGTTTCATGCCATGGTTGTTAATTGTGTTCGTCAGACAAACGTATCCTCCTATGCTAATTTTCGTTTATAATAAGTTGAGGGGACCACCATAAGTGCGTCCAGGCAGAGTCGGCTAGATAGACAGATTCAAACGGTGAAAGTGGCTTTGGTCTGCAAAGAAATGCAAAGAAACGGCGCACTGAGTACAACGTAATACACCATTCCTGAAACGTACACGCTCTTTCAGCTCTACCGACTTCGTATCATGAGTCTGTGGTTCGTTGTCGAAGGGGATCCCGTCAGAGGAGAAGAAACATCTTGTTCCGTCCTCTCTCCGGTCCGTTTTCTTTCTACTGTCATCAAAATATATTTACATAGAAGTTGCCTAAAAATGAGAGAGACTGGTAAGCACGGTTTTCCCGATACACAGCTTCAATTGCGTAAGACCTATGCGCGCTGTGTGTTGCGAAAATTTAGCGGACACGCCCAATAAAACAAAGCAAACAAAGATCATACGCGCCAAGGATAAGTGTAACACCTAAGGTCGATGTGAAAACAATGATACTTATGTTAAAACACTGTTTTCGAATTGGTGAGTTCACATAATGCACAGAAACTATTCTTAGAGATCTGGATAAAAACATGTTTTACGCATTTTCTTCGCACTTGCATTATTCGCCTCAATTTTGAAGAAAAACAAGACAATCAGTCAATAAGAACACGCACCCGTTGTTTTTTTTTTTTGCTTCTCTGCACATACACAATGGTCAAAGTTGTGTATAAAAAGAGCTGTCGAGCCCTGTTTTTCCTTGTTGAAAGGCAGTAGATACGTTGCAAAGTTTCCTTACGACGCCTTGTCCTCGCCTCTCTACATAATTATCACAACTAAGTATTTCTAATTTTTTTTTCATTTCTGACACCCATTTTTAATAACGTGTACCACAGTGCTTATTCCTGTTATTATTTCTGTTCCTCGAAAAGTTATTATTTGGGTGAACACAGCGTCTTTCTCAGGACACTGAGTAGCTTTTAATACAATTATTTAAGCGTATTTGTTGAATGTAGGTTTTAAAATACTTTGCTCCTAAGTATTAGACGCCAGAAAAAGACATCGGCCAGCGAAATTCGCAGAATATGGTGAACATGTGGATCATCCATACACCACTCCTGGCTTTCGCCATCGTGTCAAATATCTTCGCATGTAAGTTGCTGTTTGCATCGTCTTTCACTATCGAACCTTCTCGAAAAGTTTCTCTTTGCAAATGAGCCAGTGGAAAAGCATACCTCAGTTACCGTGTGACTGGCTGTTTGAAACTCAACATGTGACTCACAGCCCGCCGTGATGAATTCATACTACAGCGTGACGTGACACGCCTCATGCAACGCTGCGTGTCATGACACGCTTCTGCAGACGCCATATGGCTTTGACAATGACTCGCATGAGCAGCGCCAAGTTCATGGCCACTGCTACACTAGAAGTGAACGTATTAATGATGCTTCGCTATGCATACATTTTTACAGGACAATAGCGAACTATTGGTCAAAATAAAAGACTGCAACGACACCGACAGGACTAACTCATACTCGGAATGTAATGACCAACGATTGCTGCTCATTAGGTGTATTGCCTTGTGTGGGTGTAAACGCTGTTCTCTCCGCCATGTCACGCATAGGTGACAAGGTGACAAAAGCTGACGAATACCAGGGTACTGGCCATCCCCGAAAAAATTCCCTGCGAATGTACAAGTTCGCTCAAAGAATAATCAGTATTGCACTTTGGGCGTGCTGGTATACCATATTTTGGGATAATGGTGTTGCGAACCCTACACAGGAGATGAGCAACGAAACAGCTTGTGTCCTTCGCCGTTGTACCGAGGTTACGGTGATGGGCTGCTGTCCCGAAAGTCTTCGGTTCGATCGCAGCAGCCGTGGGTGGCATTTCTATGGAGCCGACATGCTCCAGGCCTGTGCACTGTGCAATATCAGCGATCGTAATGCGGAAACCTAAAGACCTAAACATATTATTATTAATAATATTATTACTATTATTATTATTATTATTATTATTATTATTATTATTATTATTATTATTATTATTATTATTATTATTACAAGAAAACAGTGGGTATCTTATTCGTGGTTCCCCATCTATTGTACCGAGTGCGGAACACCTGTAACCCACGAAAAATTATTGATTTACGTGACAGTTCCTTTCCAGCAAGAATTGTACAGCATAGCTAGTTTCCGATTGTTTACACATGAGGAAGACCTAGGAGACACCCTTTTGTTGCGCAAGTGGCGTTGCCTTGCCACTTGCGAAGCTCGGCCTTCGATGCCACTGCCTCTAGGCGAATGCACATCTCGCTTTTAACGCACGTGCAGGGTCTGAAGGTTAATCAGTAGGCACCTGCTGTGTCGCGCGGCTAACAAAGGAGATACATGTTTGCTTACCATAAATGGAAAAGTGCCTATGTGCTTGAGTGCATGGTAAACATCCTAGAAATAGTTTAAAAAAGGAGCTGGAGCCCCGATCACGTCGTGCCTCGAGATCATATTTGTTTTTTTTTTTCGCTCGTGAATCTCCGCTAATCAATTGGACAAGTCATAGTTTGAGCGGCGGCCACAAAAGCCCTGCCAATTTTATACGGATTTTGTAGTTTGCTAATATACAGTCCGGCACTTATCACAAAAGAACATGGTCTTGTTAACCGGCTCACAACATCGATGAGTGTGCTGTATTGTCGTAAAGAAAGGGCACGCATATCAATATGTAGCTTATTTAAGGACTAGTGTCTGTTTTCTCGATAATCGTAGAGCCTCACTTATGCACTCTATTCCATGCAGTCTGCTACCTTTGCGTCGTGACGTGTTTTCTCACGTTTTTCAATATAGTGATACGCGCCATTAGAATACTTTCGTATCGCTACAGGTTTTAGAGAGTACTGTACGACGTGGTTACAAATGACAGTGTCGATTCTGTATCGGATCGAACAATGGGATAAGCCCGAAGCTGCTACGGTTGATGACGAGTCTGTACAGAGTGAAAACTTGTTTGTCTTGTCCGAGCCTGCCCTAGACACTACGTTTATAAGCTAAGCTGTCTATGATCGAGGCACAATCCCTATGGATGGGTCATTCTACAGGTTTCTTTTTGTATTTAGCTGCACATGCGCGCTTCGCACGCGTGTGGTATGTAACACTGTAAGTGATGATTTCGGAAACAATAAAGCAGTACTAACACAAAATTGGGAGGACGAGATAACTTGTGGGATACATTCGTGTGGACACACACGCATGATCTACGAAATGTCAACGGATAGTATAGCATGGAACATATATAAAATTTCTTTCAATATGCGTGTCGCGCCACTGCACGCATAAGACGCCTTCGGTTTTCGTGTAAACAACCAACCACCACCGGAGTCACGAGTTTGTGTCGGCTGCCACATTCCTTGCGAGCGCTCTCTCCTAGCAGACCTTTTCAACGGAAAGAGGGGGGCAGACTTGCACGGGAGTACAAAGGCTGATGTGCTTGCCCTGGGAGTAGATTTTTGGGTTGTCACGCACATTTACAACGTCTCAGAGAGAATTATAGCAGTACCCAGGAAGCCTTCGTTGAAAAGTCTTGTTAACGTGATGCTCATGTACACGCGGTGTCAGTGCTTTTTTAAGCTTTGTCATCCTCACGGCGTAATATCTGTCATTTATTCTAAAGCTTTGCCTGGGGAAAGAGGGTACACTATTCATTAACATAGCGAATTATTCCTGTGCAGATGAGGATAGATGCAACGACGCAGTATTAGAAAAAGAATGTAAGGAAAAAGACAAGAAGTACGCCTGCCTTATAAGTGATGATTCCGGGACTTACAAGACATGCGGTAAGTACAATCAAGAGTTTGCATAAAGAGAGGCTGAAAGCTACTACCTATAAAATGCGAGGACGTATTGCTTGCCGCTATATTATTAGATTTCACGGCTGACTTTATTGCGAAATATTGTCACGTCGCTTCAGAGGTCCAGGCAGGGTTTATTTAACGTAGAGCAACAGGGCTCTTGCCAAACGCGTCGGTTGGGCTTATTCGCAAAAGGGACAGCGCGCGCACTTCTTCCTTTCGTGGCCTGTGCCTCTGCCTTTGCATATAACCCACTACTACAGGTGGCATCATTCCCTCCTCCGCGAAAAAACGCCAGGCCTGCGCTAAAACCGCAGCACAGTCACAGCGAAAGCTGGAAGAGCGGCGTTTCTAGAGCCCGTTAAGCTCCCTTGGGGCTACAATACAAGTACACTAGAAAGGTACCCACTACGCCACAAATCAAAATTTTTGTGAAGTTGGGAAGCACCCACTAAGCCATTATTCTTCATTCTATGGAGAAGCGAGGCACCAGCTACACGTCTGTAAGGCATTATGTGCACTTTGTTGACGTGACAACTGATGACGATGAACAATTATGGCTCAGCCCTTTGTAATGGGTTGGAATCTTTAAACGGCCCACCAGTTATGTAATGCATTGGGTGACGCCCGGTCGCTATTTCCCTCTCCCGTTATGCTGTATACGTTGACGTGGAAGAGAGACGGGGGGGGGGTGCGAAGAACTTTATTAAGACCCCGAGGTAATGGATCACGCGCTTACGGGCTTCCTTGGCAACCAATACAAGTTCACTTGCGAGGAACCCACTACGCTCTAAATCATTGTAATTTTACTGAGACCCCGAGGAAGTGTATCATGCGCTTATGGGCTTCCTTGGCAAACAATACAAGTGCACTTGCCAGGAACCCGCTACGCTATAAATCACTGTAATTTTTGAGAAGTAGGGCAGCAGGCACTGTGCCATTTTTCGTCATTCTACGGAGAGCGTTGGTACCTGCTAAACGCATGTAAGACATTAGGCGCGCTTTGTTGATGCTGTGCCTGATGATAATGAAGAATTATGGCAGAGCCCTTTGTAATGGGTTGGAAGCATTCAACAACCTACTCGTTGCGCAATTCGCCATTGTTTGACGCCTGGTTGCAGAATTCGCGTTGTGCGACGCTTGGTGCTTATTTTAATCTTCTACCACGCTATATTGCATATGCTAATGTGGTTCCTTCCCGACATGAAGCCTGTATAGGACCTTTTTGCAAAGCAGTTTCAAGCACCGGCATGGCTCAGAGGTTGAATACTGGGCTCCCACGCAGAGGGCCCAGGTTCGAACCTCGTTCCATCCTGGAATTGTTTTCTTATTTAGTTTTTTTTTTCTTATTTCGAGCGATACTGGTTACGGACACCGGCGGCGGCGGCGGCGGCGGCGGACAACTACGGCGCCAAAAACGGCCGGAGAAATGATCTCATAACAGCTTTTGCTGTAAAAGAGCATCGGCTCGATGCTGCAAGGTAGTTGTAAGAAAAAAAAAAACATAAAGCAGCTCACCCAACGCGAATGGACAATCGTGAAATGTCACGCGCGCACAGTCAATAAACGGCGAGGCGATGCTAATGCCACAAATAAAGGAAACAAAAAAATGAACGGTAGGAGAAATTATGAACGCGCAAAATAATGCTTCATGCGCACGACATGAACTATGTCGGAGCTCGGTTGTCTTCCTTGTGTTCCTGTTGACGACGCAGTGTCCGGAACCACTTTGTAGTTTACGTCGCTCACGCAGCGTAACACCTTATACGGACCGAAGTATCTGCTCAGCAACTTTTCGGAGAGGCCACGGCGACGAACAGGTGTCCACACCCAAACTTTGTCTCCTGGACTGTAGGATACGTCTCTGTGGCGGACGTTGTAGCGTCGTGCATCTGCCTGTTGCTGCAGACCGATGTGCAGCCGCGCGAGCTGGCGAGCTTCCTCGGCACGCTCTGCAAATTCTTCGGCGTCAGTTGTTAACTGATCAGCGTCTTGACAATGAAGCATAGCGTCCAACATCGTCTGAACCTCGCGGCCGTAGAGAAGGCGAAATGGTGTGAATCGCGTTGTCTCTTGCACGGCGGTGGTATAAGCGAACGTCACGTAAGGTAAAATTCGGTCCCATGTTTTGTGTTGGACGTCAGTGTACATGGAGATCATGTCTGTGACGGTCTTATTTAGCCGCTCGGTAAGTCCGTTGCTCTGCGGATAGTAGGCAGTCGTCTTTCGATGTTTAGTGTTGCTTAATCGAAAAACTTCATCCCTGAGCTGCGCAGTGAACGCTGTGCCTCTATCTGTTATGACTGCAGAGGGAGCCCCGTGACGCAGTACGACGTGGCACATGAAGAACTGTGCTACCTCGGAAGCCGTGGCTCGTGGGATCGCCTCTGTATCGGCATACCGTGTCAGATAGTCAGTTGCGACAATCACCCATCTGTTGCCGTCGGTAGACAGAGTAAAAGGGCCGAGAATGTCCATGCCGACTTGGTCAAATGGCTTATGAGGAGGGTCAATTGGTTGAAGTAGTCCAGCCGGCTTACGGGATGATGTCTTCCGGCGCTGGCATTCACGACAGCCTTTGACGTACTGTTTGATGCTTGCCGAAAATCCGGGCCAATAGTAAGTCTCGCCTACTCTAGCGAGTGTTCGTGAGTAGCCTAGGTGGTCAGATGTGGGCTCGTCATGACAAGCGAAGAGGACGTCGTCCCGCATGTCCCTTGGAACCACGAGGAGGTAAGCGCGGCTCGTAGAACGAGTGTTTTTCTTGTACAGGACATTGTCTCGGAGGCAGAATGATGTCAACACGCGGGATAGATGGCGTTGTATAACTGCGCTGCGACCCTCTAAATAATCGATGACCGGTCGAATTTCTTCGTCGTCTCGCTGCCGTCTGCTCAAGTCCGATGAGGTAAGGGCGCCCAGGAAACCGTCATCGTCCTCTGCTTCTTGGTTGACGAGATGAATGCGTGCACGCGACAGTGTATCAGCGTCTTCGTGCTTCCGGCCAGACTTATAGACGATGGTTACATCAAATTCCTGTAGGCGCAAGCTCCATCGGACCAGTCGTCCTGAGATATCGCCTATGTTTGCCAACCAGCAGAGGGCATGGTAGTCTGTCACCATTTTGAATGGACGGCCATAGAAGTAAGGGCGAAACTTGGTGATTGCCCATACGACTGCGAGGCACTCTTTCTCTGTGGTTGAGTAATTCGCCTCGGCACGGGACTGGGAGCGGCTCGCATAGGCTATTACTCGTTCCTCTCCGTGTTTATGCTGGACGAGCACTGCGCCGAGGCCGATGTTACTGGCGTCAGTATGCACCTCTGTGTCAGCATCATCGTCAAAATGTGCAAGAACGGGTGCTGACTGCATGCGCTGTCGTAGGTCGGCAAAAACAGCCTGTTGCTCGTTATTCTAAACAAATGACGCATCGTCCCTTGAAAGGCGAGTCAAGGGTTCCGCTATCTTGGAAAAACCTTTAATAAATCGCCGACAATAGGCGCACAAGCCCAGGAAGCGCCGGACAGCCTTCTTGTCGGTAGGAGCCGAAAATGTTGCTTCAGCGGTAAGCTTGTCAGGATCGGGTTGGACTCCTCTGGCGCTCACTACATGGCCGAATAACTTGAGCTCTTCATAACCAAAGTGATACTTTTCTGGTTTGAGTGTGAGATGTGCCGATCGAGTGACCTCTAGGACACTCCACAGGCGGTGGAGATGGTGCACTAACGTTTCAGTAAAGACGACTACATCATCGAGGTACACGAGAAAAGTCTGCCACTTCAGTCCAGAGAGTAGTGTCCATCATTCGCTGAAAAGTCGCCGGTGCTGAACACAAACCGAAAGGAAGTACTCGAAATTCATAGAGGCCGTCGGGGGTCACAAATGCCGTTTTCTCGCGGTCCCTCTCGTCTACCTCGATCTGCCAATACCCGCTTTTAATTCCAGGGAGGGAAAATACTGGGCACGGCGTAGCCTATCTAATGAGCCGTCGATACGTGGCAGCGGGTACACGTCCTTTTTAGTCACGTCGTTCAACTTCCGGTAGTCGACGCACAAACGTAGCGTTCCGTCTTTCTTTTTGACTAGGACGACCGGAGATGACCACGCGCTGTTGGAAGGTTCGATGATGCCGTCGTCAAGCATTTCTCGGACTTGCGTTGGAATCGCTTCGCGTTCTTTTGTTGACATGCGGTAAGGTTGCTGGTGTATCGGGCATGCGTCGTCGTAAGTAATTATCCTGTGCCGAGTGATGGAAGTCCGGCGCACCTTAGAAGAACTGGCGAAGCATGACTTGAATTCAAGCAAGAGCCTCCGCAGTGCTGCCTGGTTATCAAACGACAGGTCAGAATTTATATCGGTATTGGCCAGTGACGGATCTGCGGGCTCGACTGCCTCAATGTGAAGCAGTTCCGAACGTTTGCTATTTCGTCTGCAAACGCTAACGAAGTGCCGCGCAAAAGGTGTCGATGCTCGTTACTGAAATTTGTAACAAGCAATTGAGATCGGTCATTACGAAGCCGTATGATACTCCGAGCCACACAACCACCTTGGGTCAGCAGGTGTTCCAGGTTACATTCTGCGAGCGCTTCATCATTTCGTATTCCACAGCATGTGACGTCGCCTATGACACTGGGTCGTGGCGGGAGCGTTACACTGTCGGCGGAAACACGAAAAACGTCGGCACGCCGTTGATTGTCCTGCCCGTCGATTGCTCGGTCGACTGAGAAGGTGATGCGACACTCTTGGAGATCAATAACAGCCTCATGCTCCTGCAGGAAGTCGACACCAAGAATGACGTCGCGGGAACATTCACATAGCACAAGGCAACTTGCTACGAAGGTAGAACCGCAAATTTCAACTCTACTCGTGCAGGTTCCCAGCGGAGTGACGACGTGGCCACCAGCCGTTCGAATCTGCGAGTCATGCCAGGGCGTGATCACCTTCTTCAGAAGTGTGGCAATTTTCCCGCTTAATATCGAATAGTCAGCCCCGGTATCCACTAAAGCATTAACCACATAACCGTCAATCAGCACCGGTAAATCGAGAGAACGCCGGCCATCCCGTTCAATCGTATCTGCACCCTTTCTTGTTTGCGTCGATGCACAGTGACTCCTGGAATCACGGATTCAGAAGCCAAATGAATCTGTTTCGATGTTTGTTGAGGACATGACCCGTCTATTTCATCGGGCAGATCCGGATATGTCCGAAGCCAAAAAGATCAGCCACCTCATGCGCGGCGTTAAGGAGCAGCTTTTTGCTGGTCTCGTGCGCAACCAGCCTACGAGCGTCGACGAATTTTCTAAGGAGATGATAGCCATCGAACGCGCACTACCGCCAGTATGACGCTACCGCCAGTATGACCACCCAAACAACAGTGGGCCAGTCAGCGCCACAGCCGTGACCACAGTGACAGCACCTGACGAGCGTTCTTTGCGCCAGCTAATAAGAGAAATCGTACAAGAAGAGGTGAACAAGCTAGTTGCCACGCCGAATGACTGCGCAATTGCGTCAGTCACCGAAGTTGTCCGTCAGGAGATTAGGCAAGGGCTTTCGCTTCCCGAGCCGAACAGCGGCACTCTTAAACCATCGTATGCAGACATTGTCCGTCGACAGCCATCGAACGAGCCGCCACCGCAGCAGTACCACCAGCCACAGCCGCCGACAGCGCCTTGGTACTACAGGGAAATTTCGACGCTTCGCAAAACCAACATTTGGCGCACCCCTGACCACAGGCCCTTGTGCTTTCATTGTGGGGAATCAGGCCACATCGTTCGGTATTGCCCTTATCGCGTCGCAGGGTACCAAGGCTTTCCGTCCACTACTCCTCGGCGCCATTTCAATGGAAGACCTCACATCGACACGAGTATGACGACCTCGCGGGATGATTATCCTGGGTTCCGGTCACGCTCGCCCTCTCCAGGACGTTATTACCCTTCCAATAAACGTACCCCTCATTGACATGGCGAGAGGGAGGTCTCCAAGCCCACGCCGGGGAAACTAAAAGCAGCGACCTCAGGGGGGAAGGTTGCGAATCGTCGAAAAGCTGAAACCCCCATTATTGCTGAACGAACAGCCGGAAATTGGCAATGACTCGACGACAGATCAGATTGTTACCGCCGACATTACACTTAAGATTGACGGTCACGACGTGACGGCACTGGTCGACACTGGTTCGGACTTTTAATAATGAGTGAGAATCTGGCAAATAAGCTCAGGAAGGTGAAACTGGAATTGACGGGACCTCAGATTAGAGGAGCTGGAGGGCAGCTGCTCACACCTACTGGAAAGTGCACCGCAAGAATCAAGATAGGGGATTCATCATTCGTCGCAACTTTCGTTATTCTTGCCGAGTGTTGCAAAGATGCAATCCTAGGGATGGATTTCTTGCGTGAATACGGCGCCATCATCAATATACCGGACGGTGGCCTGACCTTTCCAGCGGATCATAGCGCACCGCTACAGCGCAAGTCCCTGCGTGTCATCGACGACGTGACCATACCACCGTTATCGTGCCGCCTTGTTTTTGTCACGTGCAACACGCAGCATACTGGAGAAGGTATCGCTGAACAACTATCGATGCTTTTACTCACTCGAGGTGTTGCCATTGCCGAAAGTCTCGTCAGTATCGTGTACGGGCAAGCAGAGGTCCTGTTGACGAACTTCAGCAACGAGCGTCGACACATTACAGAGGGCACAACAGTTGCTTACTTCGACGAGATTGTAGACGTCCGCGAGTGTTTTGCAGTGCAACAGGAAGAGATACCAGCCGCTTCAGCACCACCACCTGTTGACGTGAGCATAGATTTATCACCAGCGCAGAAGGCAGCGCCTTGTAGATCTTCTGCACCAGTTCGAAGATTGTTTCTCATCGACCTCGAGGGTAAATCAAACGCCACTGACGAAGCACCGGATTATAACGGAAGAGACAGCAAGACCAATTCGACAAAATCCATACCGCGTAGCACCGAAAGAGCGCGAAGCAATCCAAGAACAAGTGCCGAAAATGCTCGACGATGACGTTGTCCAGCCGTAAAAAAGCCCTTGGGCATCACCGGTAGCGCTGGTTAAAAGAAAGACGGCAGCTTACGCTTCTGTGTCGACTACCGCAAGCTGAACCGCGTGACACAAAAAGACGTATACCCATTACCGCGTATCGACGATTCGCTTGACAGGCTGAGGCATGCACGCTTCTTCTCGTCGATGGATCTCAAGAGTGGATATTGGCAAATTGAGGTCGATGAGCGAGGCAGAGAAAAGACTGCTTTTGTAACGCCTGATGGGCTTTACGAGTTTAAAGTCTTGCCCTTCGGGTTGTGCTCCGCTCCAGCAACATTTCAGAGACTATAATGGATACCGTCTTATCAGGCCTTAAGTGGCAGACTTGTCTGGTATATCTAGACGACGTCATTGTTTTCTCAGAAACATTTGGCGAACACCTAAGACGGCTGCTAACGGTATTTCGAGCAATATGGTCTGCCGGCCTGACACTGAAACCTGAGAAATGTCATTTCGGTTTCAAGGAACTTCAGTTCTTAGGTTATGTTGTGAGCCATGAAGGTGTTCGTCCAGACCCCGACAAGATCGCGGCCGTCAGAAAATTTCCGGCGCCAACGGATAAGAAGGCAGTGAGACGTTTTCTTGGCCTCTGCGCATACTACCGCACATTTATTGCCAATTTCTCGCGCATAGCATCGCCTTTAACACACCTAACGAGAGAAGACGTTCTCTTCTTATGGAGCGACAATGAGCAAGCGGCATTTGACGATCTGCAACAGCGCCTGCAGACACCACCTGTGCTTGCTCACTTTGACGGGGACGCTCCTACCATGATCCACACAGATGCCAGCAACGTAGGTTTAGGCGCTGTACTCGTCCAGTGGCAAGGCTCAGCCGAGCGCGTGATCGCATACGCAAGTAGGACGCTTTCCCGTGCCGAGTCTAATTACTCCACGACGGAAGAGGAATGTCTTGCTCTCGTATGGGCAGTCATGAAGTTTCGCCCATATCTCTACGGCCGTTCCTTCCACGCAGTCAGCGACCACCACTCTCTTTCCTGGCTGACCAACTTGAAGGACCCATCTGGTCGGCTAGCACGCTAGAGCTTACGCCTTCAAGAATTTGATATGACGGTCGTGTATAAGTCGAGACGGCAACACTCCGACGCCGATTGCTTATCCAGGTCACCGATAAAGCAAGACGATGTCCCAGAAGATGATGACATGGCGTTTGTAGGAGTAGTCGACACGGCCACGATTTCGTGTAAGCAGAAAGAAGACAGCGAGCTGCGTCCCCTTATTAATTTCTTGAATGGCCGGACACTAAGCATTCCTAGGACATTTGCAAGGAGCCTGCCGTCGTTCTGCTTGCGCAGTGGTGTGCTATATAAGAAGAACTTTTCTTCCAGCGGAAGCACCCACCTACTAGAATTCAAGAAAAATACTACTAGCCAAGGCTTCCAGCCATTGTAAAGCATTACGTGCGCACGTGCCTCGATTGTCAACGACGGAAATCGTCACCGTTAAAGCCAGCTGGATTGTTACAACCAGTTAAAGTGCCCACCGTGCCGTTTGCCCAAATCGGAATGGACCTTCTAGGACCATTTCCGACTTCTCATGCTGGAAACAAATGGGCAATAGTCGCCACCTGATTTTCTTACGCGCTACGCAGAGACAAAGGCTCTATCAAGCGGCACCGCAGTAGAGACCGCACGGTTCTTCATTGAAAACATCGTTCTGAGGCACGGTGCTCCGACAGTCATAATAACGGACAGAGGTACCGCTTTCATGGCCACGCTCCTGAAGACAGTGCTTGAGCTCAGCGGAACAGCTCATCGAAGAACTACCTCCTACCACCCACAAACCAACGGCTTAACAGAACGTCTCAACAACACTATTGCCGACATGCTGAGTATGTATATAAACGTGGATCATAAAAATTGGGACGACATTCTACCGTACGTGACGTTCGCCTATAGGCTTCCCAAGCAACGCTTAGCGGCGCTGCTGCTCTTGGCAGGCAGCGCCATCTCTGGCAGAAAAAGAAAAACTGGGGTGTTAGCAGCGCGCGTTTCCCCTTCTCTCCACCGCGTTGCTGCTCGCTTCTGTGCACGTGCAGAGCTCTCGCGGTGCACTTTCGGCGCCTCGCATTGCACCGCTTGCAGTGCGGCTTGAAAATGATTTTCAAGCTTGACTGGCACTTCCGAAAAGCGAACTTCATAAAATGAGAAAGGCTCGTCAATCACGTTAACGGTGAAGAGCAGACGATCGACGACAACGACGCCCGACTCAAAGCGAAATGCATTTCCCAAGTCTCGATTACACCATGTAGGACGTATAACTCGAGGTAAGTCTCATTCTGTCATGTTAAAGATGAATAATGGTCCACATGCACTCCGAAATGAAGCCGTACACGCTATCGATGTTCTGCGGCGTGGACTACGAATCATATGATTGTTGTTTTGATATGGCATGCTTACAGTAGCAGCCGTGTACTTTCGTGAACAACGTTTGCGGCGTGCGAAAAAAAGATTATACGGCCATGGCACTGCTTCCTGAGAAGGTTAGTCCTCCGTACCGCTGGAGAATTAAGACGCGAGGAAGCTAGCTGAGCTTTAACCACTGTGAAGCAAGATGAACTGCTCGCCTCGTTTTTTCGGCTCTCGTGTCATGCTTGCAGTCTCTTTTTATGATCTATCGATTTGACAGGCGTATAAAACCTGTTGCGTGAACGCGGCTAGAAAATCGCACAAAGTCAGAAGGTGGTTACTTCAAGGTTGCAATTGCAAAGCATGTATTAAGTGCCAGTTATATTTAGCGGCCTAAATATATATCACCCTAAGAAAGTGACAAAAACAAAGCAAACCTGCAGAACGATGTCAAAGCTTGCTGAAAATGCACAGACGTCCGTTCCGGCGTGATAAAGCAGCCTTCCCGACGCGTGAAATGCAGGCGCCGAACTTCTGACAATGTGCGGAGTTCAGTTGAATTCAACCAACCACGCAATGCTAACGGTATAACGCGAATGTGAACGTTCAACAACGACGGGTAGGTCTCACGAGCACGGGGAATCAAAACACAAAGTTGCTTCACCTACAACCGTAACTGGACTTTAACAATGCGAGAAGACAGCGAGTAATCATTACTGTAGTCGCTGCGTGCATGCGCCCCGTTACTTACCGATTCAGGTAGTCGGAACGAACGAAAGCGATGAACTCAGACAGCCAAAATAGAAGGCGAGACAGCGCTCTCAGCTATCCACGCTTGCCGCCTTTATTTCTCGTGCGACACGCCCGGGAACCGATACAGTCTAACACGTGTGCCTTGGCGTTGTCTGCACTGTTGTGGCTGGCCGCTAAACCGCAATACTTCGGACCACGCTTGCGCTTCCGCGGGGTCGCTTCTGCCATCGTGGAAATGCGCAGCTTCGCACATCAAGCCTCTCGGTTCAACGTACCCAGCTGACGGCCTCCCAGTTACCCGCACCGAGAGAAGAACGCGTGCGCACGTGCGCTACCGCTACCGTGAAAGGGGCTGAGTCGGCCGCGCAGAAGGTTCAGAGCTTTCCGACAGAGCCGCAGCGCGGCTGGCGCGGCGCTGTCGTCGCGCCGCAAACTTGAGCTTGGGTTCCCTATAATACAGCTCAGCAGGAGACTACGCGAAGGACGCCATTTATTTATTTATTATTTATTTATTAGTACCTCAAATACCCGAGCTTGGGGTTTTATGTGAGGAATGGGCTGTAATTTAGTGACAATGATTCGATGAACAACTTGAAGGCTTGCGGGTTCGATTGGAGCACAGCATCTCTGGGTAGTGCGTTCCAGTCTCTTGCTGTGTTCAAAAAGAAGGAGCGAAGGTGCGCAGCAGTCTGTGCCGGTGGTGGGTAGACCGCTTTGGTGTGATTCGTGCGGCAGGACGGACGATGAGCAGGCAAGATTAATGAAGTGCTAGGAGAGGAATGGTAAAACTTGTGAAAAAGGCACAACCTAGATGTAAGGCGTCTTAGTTCCAAGTTATCAAGATGTGCTTCGGATTTCAGTTTTGTAACACTAGTGTGGAAAGAATAATCTGAATACATCCGGATAGCTGCGCGGTTTTGTACTGGTTCAAGTGCTTTAGTAGGGTTAGCTTGATGTGGATCCCAAGCAGAGCATGCGTATTCTATCTTGGGCCGGACGCATGTTTGATAGGCTAACAGTTTGGCCGATGGGGGAGCAAGGCGCAAGTGCCTTCGAAAGTATCCTAAGGTGCGGTTAGTTTCGTTGATGATGCTGGTGATGTGAGAGGACCAGGAAAAATCACTGGAGATAGTACTGCCGATGTACTTGCATGAATTGAGAGGAGAAATCGCAGCGTTGCACAGGACATATTGTGGTGGAGGGAGATTCCTTCTGCGGGTAAAAGAAACTAGCAGTGTCTTAGTAGTGTTTAGCGACATGAGCCATTTATTACACCAAGCGGTGATCTTGTCCAGGTCCTCTTGAAGTGATCGGGTGTAATGATCGCTATGAATAGGGCGATAAACGACGCAATCGACTGCGAACAGACGTATGTTAGATGAAACGTTCGCGGGACGATCATTAATATATATTAGAAAAAGGAGAGGGCCCACTCTGGAGTACCCAAGGAGTGGGCTCTTGGGGTACTCCAGATCGAAGCGGGCATCTGCTTGAAGAATGATTGTTAGCATAAACAAACTGCTCCCGATTATTTCAAAAAGCACGACTCCCGTCTGAAACAAAAAGATTAAGGTTTAAGCGAGAAAGTTTCAAAAGTAGTCGCTGATGTGGCACCTTGTCGAACGCCTTTTCAAAATCTAGAAACAGAGCGTCAACTGGGATGTCTAGATCAAGGTTATAGCTAAATTAACGAACAACGTTAGTTGTGTGTCACAAGAAAAACCTTTGCGAAATCCATGTTGATTGGGAGTGAAAAAGTTAACCGACGGTTCCGGTGATACAAGCAGATGCATACCACCTTATATGGACATGCCAAGGATTACAGTCGGAACGCTACCGTCATCTCCTGCAAGCTGGTCTTCGCTACAGTGACACAAACAGTTATGACCGATGGATACATGACAACACATTCCACAAGACACTTCTTCACTTCATACACAACACCGGCCTAACGGCGCACATTTAACACAAATATACAAAACAAATATTATGCCTTAAGGGCAAGTCTATGTCGCAAATAAAAAAAAAACTGACAACAAAAACTAGTATATTATGTGTTCCATTAGTTTAGAACAAACACTGGTTAGTGAGATAGGGCGGTAACTGCGGCATGAAGAGGGTGGACCTTTTTTTCGGGACTGGGACAATCTTGCCTACTTTCCAGTCATCCGGTACCTCACCCAATGATAATGACTGCTGAAAGATATGAGATCTTCGATCGGAGGTCTTCAGCACGCTGCCAGCGACCACGCCTCCACAGGTCGCTTTAGTTAGTTTTTCCGGCGAGGACTGGGGGACCGAGTGCCAGCATATCACTGGGGCGGAGATGAAAATCGCCTAGGCGATGGTGAGCGCGACTGCCGCCCGGCAGGCGTTGGCACGCGCTGCTGAGCCAGGTAGACCTCAATGTCCCGGGGTCGCTGGCCATACCGGGGAAGCGGCGAATATGCAGAAAAGCCCCGCAGTCCGAGTTGCCGGTATGGGCACTGGCGGTACAAATGATCTGCTTCACCACAGTGGAAGCACAGAGGCCGATAGGCCGGTGGTCTGGGGTGCGCCAAACATCGGATTTCAGAGGGGACGGGCGTCTGTCGCCGACGTAATGTACTGGTTGTTCCGAACGATGTGCAACAGGACCAGTGTAAACGAAAGGTGGCGATGTACGTGTATCTTCGCAGTACTGTAGCTGCTGCGCCGACTGGAGGAAAACCGTGGGAGGTGCATGTACGAATAGCGGGGGAGAGGAAGCAGGGCGCTTCAAGGCTTCCGCGTAGGTCGCACGGCGGTATTCAGACGGCACTGCCGTGGTGTTATCAAGAGTCACAGGATCCCGGAGGGCCTGGTGTAACTCGTTCTTTATGATGCTTGCAATGGAGCTCACCGTAGGTAGGAGTGCGGGAGCCTTTTGCAGCTCCTCGCGTACTACAGAGCGAATGAGTTCTAGCAGATACTCGGTGTTGCTCCCGATAGCCGTGAGAACCTGAGCAGCGGACGTACTGTTGAATTGCAGCTCGTACAGGGTGGACCGATGCTGAAGCATCTTTTCTATTGTGACAGCCTCGGATAAGAACTCGGCGACCGTCTTCGGAGGGCTCCGTACAAGACCAGCAAAAAGCTGCTCCTTGATTCCTCGCATTAGATGCCGCAACTTCTCCTCCGCCATTCTTGGATCAGCTCGTCTGAACAGGCGCGTCATATCTTCGACCTAGGTCGTCACAGTTTCATTGGGCATCTGGATGCGGGCCTGTATCGCTCGTTCCCCTCGTTCGTGGCGATCAGCACTAGCGTAAGTGTCTAGCAGCCGACGGCAGAATTCGCGCCACGACGTCAGCTGTTCCTCGCGGTTCTGATACCATGTACGTGCTCCGTCCTCCAAGTAGAAGTACACACGTCGTAGTTTCTCTGCGTCGTTCCCATTCGTTCAAGGCAGCCACGCGCTCGAAGTCGACCAACCAGTCTTCGACGTCTTCGAGCACGGTGCCATGGAATGGCGTCGGAATTTGTGGGCTCTCAAGTGTGTAGCGATTCACCATCGTGCTTTACGTACCACTTGGGGTGGTTTGAACGGAAGTGCTGGTCATACCGCTCCAAGTGGTACGCACCGTAACGTCCGCTTCGGCTTCGAGAGGTGATCCCCTGA
This sequence comes from Rhipicephalus sanguineus, assembly GCF_013339695.2. Taxonomy (NCBI): domain Eukaryota; kingdom Metazoa; phylum Arthropoda; class Arachnida; order Ixodida; family Ixodidae; genus Rhipicephalus; species Rhipicephalus sanguineus. The sequence continues at coordinate 82,416,947 of NC_051182.1, read as the reverse complement.
TCCTGCGGCTGGCCCGATGCACGGGAGTGTTGACTGGCACTGGGCTTGTGGTGCGACTTCCAGGAGGGGTCTGCAACATTCGTGAGGGCTACCCAGCACCTCCACCACTTGTCACGTCGCTTCAGAGGTCCAGGCAGGGTTTATTTAACGTAGAGCAACAGGGCTCTTGCCAAACGCGTCGGTTGGGCTTGTTCGCAAAAGGGACAGCGCGCGCACTTTTTCCTTTCGTGGCCTGTGCCTCTGCCTTTGCATATGACCCACTACTACAGGTGGCAATATAAAGCTCGCGTAAAAACGTTTTGCTGCTGTTAATAAATATCACTGATGATAGACGAGATCGTTTCTAACATGGACGAAGCCCGGTAGTTATCTACCTTGAACGCTGTCAAAGGTAACCTCCAGGTGGCTTTGCGCCCAAGCGATGCGTGAAAAACGGCGTTTTCATGCCACAGGTGCCTCTACGAGATCGTGCGAATGCCCTTCAGGCTGTCAGGAAGCCCGTTTATGTTTTAACGTCTGATCTACCCTTTGCCCACCTATGTCAAGGGGGAGTACGCCCTCGCGAACAGGGTGATGTCGTCATTTACTTCCGCACCTTTGAGGAACACCTTCGCCACATCCACAACGTCCTCAGCGATTCCAAAAGAGATCAACCATGTTTCTGTGCTCCTCGAGTAATCTGACCTAGGGTAATCGAAGGTCCTCTAGGGTTCTCGAGGGTTCCCATGCTCAAGTTTGAGCGCGACGCTCGCACGACTGAGCTATTCGTGCCTGGGGGCAGACGCTGCCCGCGATGGCTGTTTGTAGCCGAATTTGCCAGCGGCGGCAGCTAAGGCAAGTGTGCGAATGCACTCCTCATTCGGCCCAGAGCACTGCTAGTCAGCGATAGTAACATTGTGATGCACCACAGATGCAGTCCGCGAGCTCTGCGCATGCGTCGAAGCTGGGCGAGAGTGTAGTGGCAGTGGATGCCCCAGTTGCGATCATATCAGTGGCGCCGCTCAACGTTGCTTTGGGTGCCTATTGCTGGTGCACGCTGAAGCTCTCGAATAACCTTGACTGTTCGCGTCCGGCGCGTAATTTTAACAGGATGATCTCAAACATTGTGGCGTGGTCCTCGCCAAGCATTGATAATAGTTTTAAAGTCTTTCTTGGGGAACTTAAACGCCCTAAATTTTGGTCTGTCTTTCTGTTTGTCGGCACGTCACTCGATTCAGCCACCCGGCGAAAGTAGAACCACTTGCCCAAGGGCCAGCCATTTTGAACGGCTGACTAGGTTCACACTTGTGTACATTGTTGATCAAAAAGTAAACATTAGGCATATCTGAGGCGCAACATCACTAGGTAAGTATTAGGTGGTGCGTTCCTTTAATAGAAAATACATAAATACGTAATTCTAGAGACCCTAGTTTCTTAAGCTGCACTGAAAGTGCGACTGCGCTGAAACTTGCCTTCCTCCGTGGCCTCTGCACGAGCTCTTTGTTGTGTTTCGGTTTCGGTTCAGTATAGCACTGTACGAATGCCACGGCGCCGCTCTGGCATTCCTGTTATATTCAGGAGACGTGTAAATAAAAGAGTGTGTGGAGAGTACTCGTTGAGTGCGGACGTTTCTTCTGCTTCCGCGCTTCGCGCCAAACCGCGTGTTCGGGCTGGCTGGCATCCCTGCCGGTCGCGTTGGTCACCGCCGGTCTTCGCCTGCTGCTGCGCCGGGACTACCAGCCCGCAACACAGCACTCATGTTTCCCGACGTATTGCCAGATGGCGTTCATATCTCACGCAGCGCCTCTTCTATCGTCTTTAGACGACATTTACAGTGAAGCACGCAGATACGCGGCCAATTTTTTGTGTGTGAAGCCCAATTACAACAAAACAAAAAAACGTCACAGCATATCCACGAATTAAGTGATGATGAATTAGCTTGCTCCAGAGGCTAATTACGGTGAACCGTGAATCCTCTGTACATCTGCTCGATCATCATCATGTAAAGAAGTGACACGAAAGTTGTGATGTGATTGTATATACACCATATATGCACAATGTTTATAATTTACATATCGATGCACTATATACGCATGTTTACATATTGATGCAGTATATACATTTTGTTCAAGAGCTTCAGAATGGCCGAGATTCTGGTGAAATTGTTGTCAAAAAACAAGCGGTCGCATACCTTGTAGCAGTGGGCGAAACTGCGATCTTGCGATCTTGGAAATTGCGCTTCAAGCGAGAATCGGCGCCACCAACCTCAGATAGTTACCGCTGCATCCCACGCCCGTGCCGATTCGAGGTCCGCTTGTCGACGCTTTCGTGCTGCTTCTCCTTCGCGGGCTCTCAGCTTGGGGTCCGCTTGTCCTTGCGCCCGCTTCGCTGCGGCCTCTCTGGCCCGTGCCACCTCCGGGTCCACTTGTCGACGAGCCCGTTTAGCTTCGGCATCGCGAACCCTCGCTGTTGCCGCCGCCTCGGTGCTGGTAGTGGCTTGTGCTTGCTGTCGGCGCTTGCGTCTCTCTTCGGCCTCGCGAGCTCTCACCGCAAGGTGTTGGCGGCGAGCCCGCACTGCTGCTGCATTGCGAGCTCTTCGTGCTTCTGACTTGGCTTCTTCGGTGTTCATGATGAATAGCGGTAGCGAAGTGCACTGAGTGATGTCCGGCGAAAGAAAAATTAAGCGCGATCCTCGGCGCGTGCTCCGCCTAGAGGGGAGCACGCGCCTTTCAATCAACAGAGAGCACAGCTGTGCCGCTAGCGGGAGCAATGAGAACTAGCGTACATGGGAGGAAGGACGGCAAACAACAACCCAGCAAAAGTAGCAAGCTCCTAAAGCAATGAACGCTCGTGGCAATGCCCCCTTCTGAAGAAGCATCTCCCCGATGCTTAAAACGGAACATGGGAGTGAAAACAAAAATGCATGCAATGCGAAAGAACAATAGGAAAGCAATCAAAAACTAGTGTCCTCAACCTCTTAACGCACTTGGAACGCCTTAAGGTGCACTACATGAACCACTTGAGGTCGTGCACTGCGCCGCTGAGCTTGTAATGCCGTCTGGAATAACGTCGTAGTCCAGTGCCCCAAGACGTTAAGTACCTTGTCAGGGCCGAAGTAACGGCACCGAAGTTTCTCACTGAGACCACGTCTGCAGTATCGGCCTCCACACCCAAACATGATCGGCAGGCTGCTGTTCTATGCGGCGTCGTTGAAGGAAGTAAAGACAGCTGTCGGTTGTCTGCTGGCTTATAATAATTAACAGGCGTTTGGTGGCTTCTTCGGCGCGCTGAAGGTAGACGGTTACATCGAGGTTGCGTTCGTCGGTGACATTAGGTAGCAGAACCTTGAGCGTCACTGCAAGACTCCTTCAATAAAGCAGCTTGAAAGGTGCCATCTGTGTGGTTTCTTGTACCACGATGCTGTAGGCGAAAGTTACGTACGCAATGATAGCTTCCGAATTCTTGTGTTCGACATCGACGTACATTAGCAGCATGTCGGCAAGCGTTTTATTCAGACGCTCAGTGAGGCCATTCGTCTGCGGGTGGCAGGCAGTTGTCCTTCAGTGAGCTGTCTGGCTATTTCAAGATCGTTTGCGTTAGGCTGTAAAAGCCGTTTCGCCGTCGATGATGAGGACTACCGGGCTGCCGTGAAGCAAAATCATGTTCTCAATGAAGCACTTCGCTACCTCGACTGGCACTGCCTGCAGGCAGGACCCTGGATCTTCGTAATGAGTGTCTCAGTCTGTGGCTACGATGATCCACATTTAGCCGGAATGAGACGTCGGAAATGGCCCTAGTAAATCCATCCCGATATACTGGAACGGTCCACGAGGTGTATCGATTGGCTGATGAAATCGAGCTGGCCTTGTCGGTGGTGTCTTGCTTCGCTGACAGTCCCGGGATGCCCTCACGGAACGAGCTATGTCAGCGGTGAGGTGTGGCAAGTAGTATTTTCCTGTACCGTTCGAGAGTGTTCGCGAAAAAAAGCGAGGTGGCAAGCCACCGGGTCGTCACGCAGAGCGTGGAGAACTTCTGGTTGCACTGCCGAAGGTACAACGACCGCGTAGTTAGCTCGGGCCGGAGAGAAGCTCTTCTGTACCAGGACGACGTTTTGCAAGAAAAATAGCACTAATCCTCTTCTGAATACTTTGGGTACAACCGTGGTCCTTCCTTCCAACTACTCTGCCGGGCTTCTCAGTTTCGGATCGCTTCGCTGCTGTTCGGCGAAGTCATCAGCTGTTATGGACTTCAAGTATCTGCCGTCTTTGAGATCGTCATGTGTCGTCGGATAAGCCGGTGCTCGGGACAAGCAGCTGGCGTTAGAGTGCTTTTTTCTGTACTTGTAAACGAGGGTAATGACAAATTCTTGAAGCCTTAGACTTCACCGTGCGAGGCGCCATGACGAGTCCGTTAAGGTTACTAGCCAACACAAGGTGCGGTGGTCGCTCACAACCTTGAAAGCTCTGAGTAGGTTTGAAACTTTGATGTAGCCCAAATGATGGCAAGGCACTTGTGTTTTGTCGTCGGAAAACTTGATTCAGGTCTTTGACAGCTACCAACCGCCGTCCGTTTTACATGTACGGCGCGAAGTCCCCACACAGCTTGCGCAGGTGCTTGTGTCTGCGTTTTCGTCAAAGTGTGCGAGAATCAGTGGAGACCGCAAGCACCGTTACAGTTTCAGGAATGCCTCCTCCTGCGGCGTTTCCCACATGAACGCGATGTCGGTCTCGATCAGTTTAGTAAGTGGCTTGATGATGCGGTCAACTATTTTGACAAACGGCCTGTAATAGACACAGAGGTGGAGAATTCGACGCGCGCATTCTTGTCGGTGAAACGATAGTGGCTGTCTTCTTGGGTCGGGGCGGACTCCGGAGTTGCTGATGAGGTGTCCAAGGAAGAGGAGTTCTTTATACGCGAATCCGCACTTCTCCGATTGAAGTGTTATGTCAGATGACCTCGTTGCAGTTTCCTTCCAGGTCCATCATTGTAGCTTCCTCAGAATCTGAAAAGGCAAGCGCACCGCCGAAGGCCACTATTTTTAACACGAAAGTGGTATATGCCGGGGTCCACCACGGCTCCACTCACGTATTTCCGTCACGAATATGACGTTCTAAAATATAAAGACTAACATGTGGCAATGAAAAATCCAGAACAAAAAGTTCCGTCACCGGTAGTCAAACTTACGACCCCTTGATCCTCAGCGCGCAGCGCGAAACGACTCCGCCACACACGGCACGTTCTTCGTCGTGCTATTCATATACACCATTTGCCGGTGGCGGTACTCAGAGATCGGTGGTACATCAGCGTGTTTTCGTTACCCGTAGCGAGATGGCGCGAGGGGCTCGAAGGGCGCGCTTTAAAGGTTGTAACCCCACGCGTTGAGATGAGCTACAGGGCGTGGTCGCTCTTGGACGCGCGCTTATCTTGCAGGTCTTGCGCTCCCACCGCAAGTTTGTGTTGAAGTTACAGGGAGCACGAAGGTTGCTTCGCTCACTGCAGCGGCCACTTTAGCGAAAGGAGCGCGCTGCTCACAAACAAAGAATTTACAACTGTGAGAATTCGCGCTCATCCTGTCTATACTCGTGCGTTCGTCTCGGGCGTCCTCCTTTGTATTTGACCAGCGCGCTTTAACTGTCGAGCTGTGACAGTTGTTATTTCGCGCTCATCCTGTGTATGGTCGTTCTGTGCATCCTTTCTGCTTGAGCAAAGCGTTGCTTTCGAGCCGCTTGTCGTTCTTCGCGTGACCGTACAACTTGTTGCTATAGCATTCATTCCTTCGCCGTCGGGGCACACAATGCACAACAAACGCTGAACTACGTCTGTGAACACACGTTTCACTTTCGTGTTATACCGATTCATATGACAAAGGGATCAGCCATGTTTTTTTTTTCGTTTTATGCAACAGTCATGGTGTCTGTGTTCATGGCTGAAGTTTATTAGCATCACGCTTCCTATTCCTGCATGCAATCAGCACTGCCTCTTGCGATTCAAACGTCACGGTCAAGCAGCAAAGGCTGATCGCTCTGGGTACCACCTTCGATGTCCTCAGATTTTGTAGCTCCGACGGGAGTTAAGACTCTGGAACGAGGTGTAAAGGTGACTTGTTCCTCGAACACCTTGAAGGCATGGTGGCATGGGTTCGTATCCTGCGGTGTCGCTTTGTCTGACGATAGAGTTATCGACTTGGTTCTTATGTCAATGACGGCGCCTTGATGGTTTCAGAAGTACATGCCAAGTATGACATCCCTAGAGAAATGTTGCAGGATTAGGAATCTCGCTGGATTTGAACGTGCCTTGGATGACAACGAGTGTACCTCTCGATCATGATGAATCCAGTATTTGTTTATGTGTGAATGTTGCTCTTTTTTCTTTCATTTTACGTTAGCCTTGCTGTAAGGGCCCTAGCCAGAAGATTGATAGTTTTGTTGAATAAATACTTGAAAAATAGATACGTCCGAATATTGATGGTGTGTCTTGCTATGCAGACTCCGGAAGGCGCTATTAGATGGCCTCCGCCGGTCCGGGCATTCTGGCCGTCGTTTAGAACGTCGGGGTCGCTCGTTTGCTGTCTTGCATTGCGCTTAGGTTGCGGCGTTGGATCAGGGCAACATCGGTTTCTTCCGTTGCCTCTACGTGGTGTCGTCAGGTATTCTTCCGGCCGCGAACGTTTTCATTGCGGCGTGGTCGGCGGCGGCGTATGATCTTCGGTAATTCGTCGCACCGCAACAATGCCTCCATTTCTTTTGCTTTCTGTTTCTGCATATTAGCTCACGGAACGGCCCCGCGTAGGGCCGCTATACTGCGGTCATGCTGAGGGGAGCGGACGACTCGAAATCGCGGCCGCATTTCGATGGAGGTGAAAAGCCAGTGGCCCGCGTGCTTAGATATAGGTGCACGTTAAGGACCCCCAGCTGGTGTAAATTTCCGCAGCCCTACACTACGGCGTCTCATACTCATGTCGTGGGTTTCGGAAGTCGAACCCCCAAAGTGATTATTTAACATCTTTGTATTTCGTATTTGTCAGTCAGCATTTTGTGCTTTCGCGTCCATTCTGCACTTCGTCGTAGCGCTCGTCTTTAACATTAAACTTGTACTTACCGCTGTATTGGTCTATATGTCTCGTTCAAAATAACCATTCTTCTCTAGTTTTATTTTTCCGCTTATTGGTTGGACTGATGATACCAGCTTAACATTTCATTCAAATCACGGGATTTTAAAATGAAGTCGGTCAAATGTTTTCAAAGTAACAGCACACAACAGATTGGTTCGGCTAAGTGGTCTTAGTAACAAAATTGAAACATTTTTTATGTGTAACACATTGTCACAATAGAAAAATGAATGTTGAAGTTTTTTCCTGCCTATTTATTTCTAAACTTGGGGAAGTGAACATAATTTCGCAAACATAATTTTTCGCGGAAATGAATGTCACCTAAGGGACACGTGCTTGACAGAGTAGCCGTATTTCTAAGATTCAAAGGTTTGTGTGTCAGTAATAGTTCACCTAATAATTGTGGGGCAGAAACAATGTGAAATGAATATTTTAAAACAATTAATATCCAACTTTCTGGCTGCGGATGACTTTCGTTTATTTGTAGCGGCAAGCAGTCGAGTGGGAATAATCTATTAGAGCTAGTGCTCTTCAGAGTAGGAGTGTAGAAAGCTCTATGAAATCGAAACGACTGAAGCACGATAAAAGAAACAGAACATAGACAATGAAGCTCACCATCCCTTCCAGTGAGCACGCGGAACATTTATTCGCGCTTTACAAAACCTGTTCGCAGAACGCAAATCATTCCGCAAAGGTGCTTCTTCGGCGAATCTTAGCTGGTCGATGCGACAAACGGTAGGTGTTTGAAGCTTAGTTTCACCTTCGCGCAAAAATAGGTGCTCCTGACAGTTTTTTTTTGTATTTTGATTCGTCAGGAAGGACCGGTCTGCCTAGTTGTAGCTGAGACATGAGTGACGCGACAGGAAAGGTGACTGACGGGAGGGGAGAACAAAATCACGTTAAATTATTAAGGGAATGTAGGTGCACCATGGTAATAGTTAAAAGCACTTGGCTGTTAGGGTACAGAGAGAAAGAATCGATGGAGGGTCCCTATGTAGGAGGGTGCAGGCATTCACCACCACTAAATATCCCAACACAAACACAATTTGGGAGAGAGAATTCGCCCGCTCCCACCTTATGATGGGTAGGCCTGTTTGCGAGGGTCCATGACGTGGCCCCAGATCACTGCCTTCTAACTAAATAAGCCTCCCGGATACCACATTCTCGAAATAAGCACGTATATTCCTTATATCGCTGTGTGCTCACAACAGTCTAAACAACGACGAAAGACATAAAACATCATACAGGTGCAATATTGAAGTGATATTGAAAAACGTCACTGTTTCCCCGCGAGGAGAAGCAGTGAATGGGATAACAAGAAACTGGACAGGTATTCTGAGTAAGGCTGGCACATCACTCTTTTAGCACCTGAACTGGTGCAACTAAGCATAACGATTGTGAGCGAAAATGCGGCCGCCGCTGGGGCGAAGCCGCGTTCATGCTGTACATGTCTTCAACTCAACCTTTCCGGAGAAAGCGCAGCACCTACAGACGTGTGAGCTGTCTGTTGATTGCTCCTAAAGATATATGGTGCGAGCGACTGCGGGCGACTAGGCCTGGCCAGTCAAAGTACGAATTTATTGCCGGAATCATGCAGCGCTCTTTCTTGCACCCCTCGATGGCTATTTGGCTCAACGGAGAGGGCTGGCGCTTAAGTAGTGAACCTAAAACTAAAGCATTGCGTGGCTTCCTGAAAGCTGATCACCGCGTTTTTTTTCTTTTTGATCAGGCATTTGACCACAGCTACTTACACGCTACAGGCATAGACAGGTACCAGGTCATGCGAGTGAGAATTATAATGGTTATATTCTCTTGATTGATTAACACACGTTACTTTATTTCATGGCAATGGGCTCGCTTTCAAGGGTTTGCAGGATTCTATTTCATATTTTCTTCAGAATACTGTGTACTGTACAATGTTTACTTCATAATACATTAGTTCACAATGTTTGCTTTGATGTTTTCTTCAGAGCACATTGCTTCACAATGATTTGTCACGCATTCATCACATTTCAGTTGAAAAGGGTACCAACTGCAGCGTATACTGGAAAAACCGTTATTGTAAGCAGGAGAATTATTCTGTGCACTGCAAGAATTATGAACAGAGACGCTGCGATTGCCAGTGCTGTAAGTAGATCTATCTCACTGTTTTTGGTGATGCGCTTTAGAGCACGATATTTAGGAGCGTGAGAATAAGAACAAATCCCATTCTTCGTGCTCTGGCTAACGGCCATCACATACACAAGCGATTCATTGAAGCAGGCGATTACGCGAACGCTCTGGAATTCAGGCCCGTAGCCAGGGGAAAGGGCGAACCCCCCCCCCCCCCACCGCAATTTTTATGATACATGGTGTTTTACCGAAAAGAAATAATGAAAATATGCGTTTTTCTCAAATAATTAAGGCTTTCAGCAAGTGCCCCCCACCCTTCCCCCCCCGAAAAAAAAATCCTGGCTACGGGCCTGCTGGAATTACATGTGCCAATACGAGCATGTTAGGCACACATGCTTCGAGGAAGGTCATATGGTGTGCGACCGTAAACGCATTTGAAGAGGTTTTTTTTTCAGTAACACCACAAGCTAACAGCATGTGTTGAATGTAGCACCTCTGTTGTCGAAATCCTTTGTTCATGTATTGTTGCTCGCTTTAGTATAAAAAAGGGAAAATTTTGGACATTGACAACCATTTTTCGTGCCATGCATTGGCCGAACAACAATTCTAAAGCGCGAAAACAAATTTAATAATACTGCACTGTTTTTCAGGTTCAACGCATGTGGTACTATTTCCATCATTATCAGATCTAAAGAAGTGAGCTTACGCCAGCTCTTGGTGCTTTGAATTTTCTGTACCTTCGTACTACTCCACCACAACAGCAACTGATAATTAAGCATCGTCTGAAGAACTGGACTTGCGATTTCTGAAAAGTATTTAGGTGATTGTGCGGTGCTCTCCTGATTTTGATACTAATCTGCAACGGTGGTCCAATAGTTATGGTGCTACTGCTAATCCGAAGATCGTAGGATCGAGTCCCGGCCGCGGCGGCCGCATTTTCGTGGAGGCGCAAATTGTTTAGGCATGTGTACTTAGATTTAGGGGCACGTTCAAGAACCCCAAGTGGACGAAATTTTCGGAGCCCTCATGACGGCGTTCCTCATAATCATATCCTGGTTTTGGGACGTTAAACGCCAGCAATTATTATCATTATGTTTCACAACATAAAGGAACACATATCAAGAGCTATATTGTTCAGATCTTCCCACTAAGGAAAACTTGTGCTGCTCAGAATGTAACATTTTTCCACATATTTGTTTATTTGCATATACATGGTAGGGATGTCGTAATGTGACCTCCGGTGTCACTAGCCAGCAAGAAATTGAACCTTCTGGTCGGCCCGTGTGCTAAGTGACGCGTGGAACTTAACGCCAACAAACGTAAATGCACGCAAGTTTCACGTACTAGCGTAGAAGGCGCATGCATAGGTATCGAAACACCTCGTCTCTTACCTCTCAGAATAAACCGCTACTTGGCGCGTACTCAACTATCGTCATCTAAGCATCTTGTCCAAAGCGCAACATCGAAAAGTAAACACACCGTGGGTAACTACAGAAAATGTTTCTTCGTAAAGTCTTTACCGAAATTGATTCTATACACCCCACACTTTCGCTGTCTCCTTGACTACGCACAATTGAGCTGGGAGCTGAAGTAGTACGATACACACACACACACACCTGCGACCTTCGAATAACGCGTCCGACCGGACGCGTTATTCGCGTGACCGCACGGGCGTTGTCTCTGTTCTCTTCATTTACAATGGCGCAGTCGTCGAACACGGAGCCTTAAGGCAGAAACCGCCTGTCCTCGTCCGTCTTCGGCTTTGCGGAGCTGCCTGTCAAGGAACGCCGGCCACGCTTCCTAGGGCATGGAAACCGCAAGCCTACCGCCGCAGGAAGCAAATCTCAGTGGGGACGGCGTCCAAGCGTCCTCGGCAACCGCTTAGCTGCCGGCACCACAAGAACTTTTTAAGGTGGTCGCAGTGTTCAGTGATATTGAAATGCTTTTTTAGAATTTTGTTAACATTCTGCGCGTTACTAGCGAATCTTAGAATTAGTACTAAAACTTTAGCGCAAAGCGAGCACAGCGGACAAAGAAACGACGAAGACAAGCGCTAACTTCCAACTATCGTTTATTAAAGCAACACACACATATATACCTCTCAGATGTGATTACACAGATATCAGTCAACGCAAAAGGGGACACTTATATAAATAAAAAGCAGCACTACGCAGGACCTACACGTGCGGGTGAATTTAAGTAACCTAGCTCCTTTTTTGTTAGTGCGATGGATGGCTTGCTGATGCAGCTTCTATTAGCAATCGCTGCCGCCTCAATGATGAGCCTGATGCTATCCTTAGGGTTAGATGCCAACACTGATGTACTGTCAAATAAAGGCACGCATTTACATTCTGCGCAATGAGCATGTAAATGCGCGCCTTTCTTGCATGTGCTCCGTCAGAGTGCTGATGGAAGCTTCGTCGAGGTTTCTTAAAATTTTGTTCGTTATACCGTCAGGGCCTGGGGCAGATTTCGTCTTTAGTCGCAATATTTCTGCCCTAACCTCCGCCTCCGTGAAGGTTGTGTCGAGCTCCTCATTGGGAGAACCGTTATACTCAGGGAGGGCGGTACTGCGAGTATCACCAATGTACAGGGCGGTTAGCTTGTTCATAAATTCCGCGTCTGTTTCTTCAAACCCATCCCTCAAACCCTCGACGGACTAATAGGATCTCTGTGTAGGGTGAGGCCGAACTCGTCCGCGTCCTCCCATAGCTGCCTGCCTTTTGGATCCTGTTTAGGGTAACCCCATTCCGGGTGCGCTGCATTAAAATCACCCACTATTAACATGGGGTTCGTCCCGGCTGCCTCAAGCGCTCTGCGAAACAGGGCCCCGAATCTCACCTTTCTCTGCTGCGGTGTAATTTAGGAGGAATACGCTCGGTTCATCTTTCCGGCCCGTAAGAATTTCTAAGAGTGCTGCCTCAATTTCTGTCGAGTTGACTTCGTGTTCGATCGCCGCAATGTGACGCGAGATTTATTCCCCTTGTCAATAGAAAACGCTTGATATCCCGAAAGTTTTGCTGCTTTGCCCGACTCCTGTAGGGCTATAGCTAGCGGTTTCTCATCTAATAGCGTCAAGTATTGTTGCACTAACGCTCGCTTGCGTTGGAAGCCGCGACAGTTCCACTGCCAGATCAAAGACTCACTTGGTGCACCTCTGGCCATGTTGGAGCTGGTCAAAATTTTCCTCCGCTTTTAATTGCCATTTTCGGATAGCAACTAATTTTGCCCTGTGCTTTTGTGCTTCGCCGGTAAGGCCGTGAATCTGAGTTTGAGTCTGTTGTACTGCTTCCACAACTTGGGCCATGACAGCATCGAATTTAGCATCGATTTTGGCTTCTAATTGTTTCTCTAGTGCTACCAGCGGATCAATGTCTTCCCCTTTGCGTTTCATTGGGTTGGTCTAGCTGATTGTACGATCATCTTTCCTCCTGCGGTGCTGCATGTTGCGTAGGGTGTGCAACCGCAGGGGCCGGGAGATGGGTTTAGATACCAATTTGGGTTGCACATTTTGGAGGGAGAGGAAACCCGTGCGCGCCTGCAGTTTTGGTCTATGAAATTGCTGAGTGAGCTTTTGGATGACCTCTTTAAGCGCCCCAACCTCTTTCCGTAATTTGTCGATCTCCTCGGCTTGCTTATCATTTGCCTGGGAAACCCCACTGCCAAAGCTTACGCTGTTTTGGTCCTTCCGCTGGCTCCGCTTCCTTGGCCATGATTGCGCCGGCTCTGGAGCTCGAGCGGTCATACTGCTGCTCCGTGGTCTCCTCCAGCCTAGGGAAGGAGTCCGTTGTGGCGCAAAAGTCTTCGTGGTCACGCCTCTCATTAGAACGACCCCGGGGAGTCTCCTCAGCGGTCACCCCAGCTGGCTGCTGTTTCTGAAGTTGCTGCTGTTGTTGGATGTTGATTTTGCATTTCCGCTGCTTCTTCTTCACCTCGTAGGGAACCCGGTAATGTTCTCTGCATTTTCTGTCACCGAGCGGGTGTCCTTTTCCGCACAGTTGGCAGTTGGGCTCACATGAGTGCGCTTGTGACGGTTCCTCCATGCCACAGCCACGACATTTCACTTTCGCGGGGTCCGGACAGACGTCATCGCGGTGTCCGAGCCGTCCGCAGGCGATGCAAACTTCGTATTTCTTGCGGTATATTACGCAGCGTTGCGCCATGGGTGGGAGTCGCACCCACCATGTCACCTGTTTTTCTTCAAGCAATATCAAAACTGTTCTCGATGTTTTTCCTACTCTTCTGAATCCCAGGACCGGAGGATTCGCGTAGGTTCGCAGCCGCTGCAAGATATCGGCGTCGGAATAGGTCAGAGGGACTTCATGCACAACGCCTTTTCCGCTGTCCTCCGGCATATTGACGTACGTAGTCACTTCGATCTTTTCCCCTTCGAACAAGAGGAGCTTCAAGTCGGCATATTTTCTCTTCCTTCCTGCGTTGACGGTGGCGACGAGAATGGTATGCTGTTTCAAATTCATCGACGAGCCGTCCTCTCCAGCCGCGTCTAGGCTGACGCCCGCCGCGCAGAGTATTGCGTCAACCAGGTAGGCACTTCCATATTTGAGCAGACGTACGAGACCACCGCGAGGTCTCATGATAATTTTTTTGGCGCCGTCCGGAATACCGGCAGTTTGCGTTTCAACCGACTCCGCCGCTATCTTTCTCCCGTAGCGTTTGTCAGCGTTTCATATGGCGTTCCGCATGGCGTTCCATTTGGCGTGCCTCGTTGTTCTCTAGGTGGGCCGCGTTCCCTTTTTTTAGGGGCATCACCTTATAGCATCACCTGGTCGGTCGTCGCTCCGTCCGGCGTCCCCACGCCGTCGTGTCTCCCGTATCATTCAATAGATGGCGCTCTCCCATAGAGATGCATGAAAACTTCAGTTGGGTGACAATATACTAGATGGCACTGTCCCATAGAGATGTGTGCAATATGGCGATTGGGTGAATGCAAGCTAGATGGCGTTATAGGTGCTGCTACTCTCAGATTGGCTGCTGCGCCCGTTATCTCTCACTCTCCTTGATCGTCGCCGTACGTGGAGGACTGCGCTTGCCGGATCGTGCTGCTTGGCGGACCATGGACGACGAGGAGCGCCGGGTGCGGAAGGCCGCTGCGTCTCGTGCTCGTCGGCAGGATCCCGAGGTGCGAGCTCGAGAGCCTGCCGCCAAGCGAGCGCAGCAGTAATCAAAGCGGCGCATCGCTTTGATTACTGCTGGGCGAAACCACTGAACATTTCAAGGTGTAAACATGGTTGCTTCAGGAGCTTCGCCCAAGCTCTTCATCATTCACCCGTGGATATGCTGTAATTTTTTAGGGGCGAAGCTCCTTAAGGCGGCACCCGTTCGTCCCTCGTAGTCGTCGTAGTAGTAGTAGTCCGTAACAAGTCTTACGCTTTGACCTCCAAGGTGGTGCCGGTGGGAGATTTTTCCTGTGCGTTGTTGAACAATAAATAATTCGCAGCGTGCGCGTTAACTAAAAGCCGAATTCTTCTGTCTCTCATTCCCCATTAGCAGCCATTGGCATGTTCCAGTAGGAAACGTTAGTAGAAGTAGAAGTGTAAGTGTTAGCTGAAAGCCGACTTCTTCTGTCTCTCATTCCCATTAGCAGCCATTGTTTACCTCCAAGGTAGTGCCTGGTGAGATTTCTCCTGTGCGTGATTAAACAATAAAAATTTGTGTTCAAAACGCCGTTGATTGATGAAATAAACCAAGGAAAGACGCCAGATGTTTTGTAAAAGCAAAACGAAAGAACGCCAGATGTTTCTAAAGCAAAACGAAAAGACGCCAGCTGCTTAACGAAAGACGCCAGATTTTTCTAAAGCAATGGTTTTCTAAACAATGAAAATTCACAGCGTACATGTAAAATTAAAGTGACCTGCAAGTCGTCATAACTCATCGAACCTTTAGTATAAACGAGCCCGATCTCACGTCGGTTGGGCAGAATTCACGGAAGATTCACGGTTTACCGATGAACCTCCGCAGCTTCGCCCACTCATCATCATTCACTCCGTGGATATGCTGTGATTTTTTTTGCTAACGCATCACTGTCCAGGCACGTTAAATACTTCCGGATCGACATCCGTACCTTCCACGGTCTCCATCATGGCTAACGCGGTCTCCGGGCGTAGCCGTCGACGGTGGCTGCTCTTTGATAGACCGGGTCATAGGGTTAGGCTGAGCTCACCATAAGGCGCGTCGCACACTTCGAAGACCCAGAAGACGAGAAAACCAAGACCCACCTCGGAAATGATGATATCCTCGGTATCTGTTCGTCAAGGTCTGACCTTGTGGCTAGTGTCCAACAAACCGGCGAAACCAACTGGTGCTCGAGCGACCGTAGTCGACGGAGCCCATCGAACGCACGTCCGCTCTACTTCGCGTCTCCCGAAGGAGTCATCGAGATGTTGGCATGTTGTGATGACATCATCGACGATGCTGGGGTTTTTGACAGCCAGAGCGTTCAACGCTACGTGGCCTATCCCTTTAATGGACCCCCGACACCGAATTTGGAAACTCGAGATGCTTGTGTTGTTTGATAGTCCTGCATGCGGGGGCACTTCTGACCGATTATGAGTAACGAGCGTTGCCTTTAAGATATTTTAATTCGGTTTTAAAGTAAGCCTGAGTTCTCATCTGAATTTTGAGCTCCTATCAACATGACCACTAGTATGACGCAGACGTAGGCCCCTTGTGACGTTTCAGAGGTAAAGCAAGTATTGTCGACGTCAGGCAGAAATATGCGCGGTGCACTGTGGTATATTGCAAAGAATGTTTGCTCTTTGCTCCTCCCACCTTCTCCTTTTTCGGTACGTGTCGACAGGCAGCGTGAGCTCTCCGTGTGTGTGTTCTCCAACTGGCAGCTGAACAAGCGCTTGGGTGACGTCACCCAATACTGAGCGCGCGTCAGCACGCGTGTCCCGAGGCGCGACCGCCACGGCGCGGCGCTAGATTCTTATCCTCCTTCGGCGCGCGTTTTGAACCTACACTAAATGTGACCATAATTAACGCTGCTAGGATTAATTAGACATCACGTTGGAGCATTTACGGTGTCATTCCGTGAATACAAAACGTAGACCTGCTTATTGCAACATAAATGTCACAAACAAAAAATCGGCTGTCAGGGGCCCTTTAGGAACGTGTCGAACCTGATCAGCCTCTGTCATAGCCGAGTCCACGCGACAGCAAAGGGCAAGGACGTCTTCGATGTACCAGGTGTACGTCTCTCCTAGATGTTGTACGCTTCCGTCGAGCTTCCTCATCGAGACTTCAGCATGGATGTTTGGGGTCCCAAAAATCCTCTGAATTGTTGAGCGAAGGTGGGCCAGTCAGCGAAGCTGCTCTCGTGATTAAAAAACACGTTTTAGCTACGTCGGACAGATAGAAGGCGACGTGACCAAGTTTTTGAGGTGCGTCCAATTAGTTCTACACACTGGTCATGCCATAATCTTTGAGCCATACTTCGACATCGTCGCGTGGGAGACCGGAGAAGATGGGTGGGTTCCGGGCGGTGACGGTCCATGCGGGGACGGGTGGTTGGACGAGGTTGGCGGACAGTCCAAGCAGCGTGTCTTGGGCCATTACAGCGGGTACGCTGAGCAAACGACGACCCGAACGAAGCTCCAGGGAACTCGACGTCTTAGAGGACTTGGGGATCAAAAGCAGCCTTCACCACTCTGAAAGACGGCAGCAATGTCGAGGACTCGAGGCCTTTTATTCAGCAGGGCCGCCTGACCAATTCTACGAAGGAAGAAGACGCTCACAGTAATGACGATCATGTACAGGTGAAGAAGATGGACGAATGCTGTGAATACTTTGCTCACAATAGAAACGTGCTACCATGACGAGAACTATAATCTAATTTGTTGCAATTAACTTGCCATAATCACTATGTTTCTATATGTAGGCCTAACGAGGCCTACGTAATCATCGCAGCACCTAATTCATTCAATAAGTAGTGCCGATCAGTGTATCGTAGATATATTGTCACGTGGTCGTGACGACGAAGACAGTAGTCAGCACGTTCGAGATGAAACTGTTTATTTGGCCGAACTTGTGGCCGGGAAACTGTAAGTCAATCTACAGCAACACACTGATAGCGGCGGACAGAGCGTCGACCGTCGATCAACTGACAAGCAGTCAAGCGCGTCGGCTTTTATACAGGCGCTATCGAACTTTCCAGCGATATCGCTGTTGGCGGCGTTATCTCTCGACAAAGCTGGAACATTCTCGTGCGGCGCGCAATCTTACGGATTGTTCCAAAACAATCGTGAAGCTTCCTACACATCACGGCGATGCCTGCGCAGCGCGTTGCCCACAGTCTTTGTGGGTGAAGCTTCAACTCATGAAATATAAGACTCGCGGCAATGCCCCCCTCTGAAAAAGCATCGTCCCGATGCTTAAAAACAGAACATGAATACACGCAGTACTAAAGAAAACTAATAAAGAAAGCAAACATTAGAGTCCTCAGGTGCGTTAACGAGCATAGTACGGTTTAAGGCGCACCACATGCACGACCTCGGGTCGAGCTCGGCGCCTCTGAGAGTTCGTGATGCCGTCGGGGACAACCTTGTAGTCGAGTGCGCCGAGACGTCGAAGTACCCTGTACGGTCCGAAGTATCGTCGAAGAAGCTTCTCGCTCAGTCCGCGTCGTCGTATTGGCGTCCAGACCCAGACACGGTCGCCGGGCTGGTACTCGACGAAGCGTCGTCGAAGATTGTAGCGACGGCTGTCGGTGTGATGCTGGGTCTTGATGCGCAAGCGGGCCAGCTGTCGAGCTTCTTCGGCACGTTGTAAGTAAGCGGCGGCGTCGACATTTTCTTCGTCGGTGACGTTGGGTAGCATGGCGTCGAGCGTAGTTGCCGGGCTCCTTCCGTAGACCAACTTGTACGGCGTCATCTGCGTCGTTTCTTGGACGGCCGTGTTGTAAGCGAAGGTCACGTACGGAAGGACGGCGTCCCACGTCTTGTGCTCAACGTCGACGTACATGGCGAGCATGTCGGCGGTGGTCTTATTTAGACGCTCGGTGAGGCCATTGGTCTGCGGGTGGTAGGCGGTGGTGCGGCGGTGGCTCGTCTCGCTGTACTTGAAGATCGCCTGAGTTAGGTCCGCAGTAAAGGCGGTACCTCTGTCTGTGATAAGGACCTCTGGGGCGCCATGACGCAATACGATGTTCTCCACGAAGAACTTGGCTACCTCGGCGGCACTGCCTTTGGGCAAGGCCTTCGTCTCCGCGTAGCGGGTGAGGTAGTCAGTCGCTACGACGATCCACTTGTTGCCGGAAGTCGACGTCGGGAACGGCCCCAGTAGGTCCGTCCCGATTTGCTGGAACGGCCGGTGAGGTGGTTCGATTGGCTGCAGATGTCGCGCTGGCCTAGTCGGCGGTGTCTTCCGTCGCTGGCAATCTCGGCAAGTCTTGACGTAGTGGGCGACGTCGGCAGCAAGGCGTGGCCAGTAGTACTTTTCCTGTATTCTGGCGAGGGTGCGGGAAACACCGAGGTGTCCAGCCGTCGGGTCGTCGTGTAGGGCCTGGAGGATTTCTGGTCGCAATGATGAGGGCACGACAAGAAGGTAGTCCGTTCGAAGTGGCGAGAAGTTCTTTTTCAGGAGAACGCCGTTCCGTAAGAAAAACGACGACAGTCCTCGCTTGAATACCTTCGGAACAACGGCGGTCTTGAACTCGAGGTACTCCATAAGGCCCCCCAGTTCCGCGTCGGCTCGTTGCCTTTCGGCGAAGTCGTCGGCACTTATAGTTCCGAGGAAGCAGTCATCGTCGTCGTCTTGCGGCGGCGCGTCGACGGGGGCACGAGAGAGGCAGTCGGCGTCAGAGTGTTTTCCTCCGGACTTGTACACGACGGTAATGTCGAATTCTTGAAGCCTCAAACTCCATCGTGCGAGACGACCTGAAGGGTCCTTCAAGTTAGCTAGCCAGCATAAGGCGTGATGATCACTGTGCCGCGTCCATACTATACGCTGGCGACGACAAGGAAGACAGCCGGTGCGCTCGAGAGGCGCAGCGGGAAAGACTGAAAAAGAAGACGTTCTTGGCTGCTGCACGCCTTCAGCGCTATCTTGGAGTACGACACGCCGTACGCCTTTCTGAATAAAGCCCCTGTGTTTTATAACCCGCGACACTGGTGGAGGTTACTGGCAAATAGAAGTAGATGAGCGTGACCGAGAAAAGACCGCATTCGTGACGCCTGACGGGCTTTATGAATTCAAAGTCCTCCCTTTCGGTTTATGCTCGGCCCCAGCCACGTTTCAAAGGCTCATGGATACCGTTCTCTCCGGTCTGAAATGGAAAACGTGTCTTGTGTACCTTGACGACGTGATTGTTTTTTCAGCCACGTTTGAAGAACACCTAAAACGGCTGCGGTCTGTCCTCCAAGCCATACGGTCCGCAGGACTCACATTGAAACCAGAAAAATGCCACTTCGGCTTCGAAGAACTTCGGTTCCTGGGGCATGTGGTCAGTCAGGAAGGTGTTAAGCCTGACCCAGATAAAACTGCAGCCGTCGCCAAGTTCGCAAGGCCTGTAGATAAGAAGGCGGTCCGACGTTTCCTGGGTCTTTGTGCCTATTACCGGCGATTTATAGCGGACTTTGCACACATCGCCTCTCCACTCACCCGCCTCACAAGGGAAGATGTTGCGTTTGTATGGGGCGAAGAGCAAGAAGCGTCGTTCAACGAGTTGCGGCAGCGTCTACAAACTCCGCCCGTACTCGCTCACTTCGATGAGGATGCACCAACAGCCATCCATACAGACGCCAGCAATGTGGGCCTCGGCGCTGTTCTTGTTCAGTGCCAAGATGGTGCGGAGAGAGTAGTTGCCTACGCTAGCAGAACCTTGTCCCGTGCTGAGTCCAACTACTCAACAACTGAGAAGGAGTGTCTGGCTGTCGTTTGGGCAGTTGCAAAGTTTCGCCCGTATTTATATGGCCGCGCGTTCCAAGTGGTAAGCGACCACCACTCGCTGTGTTGGTTGACCAACATGAAAGACCCGTCTGGACGTTTGGCACGCTGGAGCTTACGGCTTCAGGAGTACGACATGACCGTAGTCTACAAGTCGGGAAGGCAGCACTTAGATGCCGATTGCCTGTCAAGATCACCGATTAAACCACCGAGCCCAGAGGATGATGAATGCGCAGGTTTTTTAGGAGTTGTCGATGCGGCTGTCATCTCCCGGCAACAGCAAGACGATCCGGAGCTCAACTCACTAATAGACTTCTTGAATGGACGAGCCACGAATGCGCCGAGAGTGTTTTCGAGAAATTTATCAGCATTCTGCTTGCGTAACGGAATTCTCTATAAGAAGAATTTCTCATCAACAGGCAAAAGCTATCTGCTGGTAGTTCCGGAAATCCTCCGCAAAGAAATTTTGCAAGCCTGTCATGACGAAGCCACGTCGGGCCACCTCGGTTTCACAAGAACATTAACACGTATCAAAGAAAAATACTACTGGCCAAGAATAGCAGTGGAGGTGAAACATTACGTGCGAACATGCATTGACTGTCAGCGGCGCAAGGTACCACCGGTCAAACCCGCTGGGCTATTACATCCCGTTCCAGTACCGGAAACTCCGTTCGCTCAAATTGGCATGGACCTTTTGGGCCCATTTCCAACATCGGACAGCGGCAACAAATGGGTTATAGTGGCGACGGACTACCTCACCCGATACGCCGAGACCAAGGCGATTCCGAGCGGCACTGCAGCTGAAGCGGCCCGGTTCTTCATTGAGAACATCGTGCTGAGACATGGTGCTCCTGCGGTCGTGATAACAGACAAAGGTACCGCGTTTACAGCCGGGCTGTTGCGCACTGTGCTTACGCTCAGTGGTACAGCGCATAGGAAGACGACAGCTTATCACCCACAAACAAATGGACTTACGGAACGACTGAACAAGACTATCGCCGACATGCTTTGCATGTACGTCGACGTGGAACACAAGAATTGGGACAGGATTTTGCCGTACGTCACATTCGCGTATAACACGGCACGCCAGGAAACAACGAAAATGACACCGTTTGCACTAATTCACGGCAGAGACGTAACTACGATGCTTGATGCTATGCTGCCTCATGACCATGATTCAGAGACGGACGCCGCAGATTTCACTGAGCGCGCCGAGGAAGCAAGACAGCTTGCCCGCGTCAGAATAACTAGCCAGCAAGAACTTGACGCTCAACGGTACAATCTCCGCCATCGATTCGTCACCTTTAAGCCCGGGGAAAGAGTCTGGGTTTGGTTCCCTGTACGACGGCGAGGCCTTTCGGAGAAACTTCTGCGCCGATACTTCGGACCCTACAAGGTTCTGCGCCGCCTTAGCGACGTCACGTACGAAGTCGTCGCTGACGGCTCTTCTTGTTCAAAGCGCCGCCAGCATCTGCCTGAGACAGTGCACGTGGTACGCATGAAGCCGTACTTTTCTGAGTGATGTGACCGCCCACTCGCTAACTGCGCATCGACTGCTAACGTGAGCATCGAGACGATGCTCGCTCTGGAGGGAGGGTAATGCCGCGTCCATACTATACGCTGGCGACGACAAGGAAGACAGCCGGTGCGCTCGAGAGGCGCAGCGGGAAAGACTGAAAAAGAAGACGTTCTTGGCTGCTGCACGCCTTCAGCGCTATCTTGGAGTACGACACGCCGTACGCCTTTCTGAATAAAGCCCCTGTGTTTTATAACCCGCGACAACTGACAACTTTGAAGGGCCTGCCATAGACGTAGGGGCGAAACTTTGACGTAGCCCAGATGATGGCAAGGCATTCCCTTTCTGTTGTGGAATAGTTGGCTTCTGCCTTGGATAGTGACCGGCTAGCATAACTGATAACCCTTTCAAGCCCGTCAGTCTTTTGCACAAGGACGGCACCGAGTCCTACGCTGCTAGCGTCGGTGTGTATTTCAGTGTCGGCGCAATCGTCGAAATGTGCAAGTATGGGTGGCGTCTGCAGGCGTCGTTTAAGTTCCTCAAATGCTTGCACTTGCTCCGTTTCCCACCTGAATTCCACGTTAGTCTTCGTGAGAAGCGTCAGTGGTTCGGCGATGCGTGAAAAGTTTTTGACGAAGCGTCTGTAATAGGCGCATAAGCCGAGAAATCGGCGCACGGCCTTCTTGTCGGTGGGAGGCGCGAAGTCGGCGATGGCCGCTGTTTTCCGCGGGTCTGGGCGCACTCCAGACTTGCTGATCACATGGCCGAGAAACAAGAGCTCATTGTACGCGAATCGGCACTTTTCTGGTTTCAGGGTCAGTCCAAAGGCCTTGATTGCTTGAAGTACTGCCTCGAGCCGCCGGAGATGCTCGTCGAAGGTCGAGGAAAACACGACGACGTCGTCCAAATACACAAGGCACGTCTGCCACTTCAATCCGGCCAGTACAGTGTCCATGACACGCTGGAACGTCGCAGGTGCCGAGCAAAGACCGAAAGGCATGACCTTGAACTCAAAGAGGCCGTCGGGTGTTATAAAAGCGGTCTTTTCTCGGTCTCTCTCGTCTACTTCGATCTGCCAATAGCCGGTCTTGAGGTCCATCGATGAAAAGTACGTCGCGTTGTGAAGTCGATCCAGGGTGTCGTCTATCCGTGGGAGGGGGTACACGTCCTTCTTCGTGATTTTGTTCAGGCGCCGATAATCAACGCAGAAGCGCAGTGTCCCGTCCTTCTTCCTCACTAACACCACGGGTGACGCCCACGGACTCTTGGACGGCTGGATGATATTGTCGCGTAGCATGTCGTCGACTTGTTTCTTTATCGCGTCGCGCTCTCGAGTCGAAACTCTGTAGGGGCTCTGACGGAGTGGTCGAGAATTTTCTTCTGTTATAATGCGGTGCTTAACAAGGGGCGTTTGTCGGACCCGCGATGACGACGAGAAACAGTCCTTGTATTGCAGGAGCAGGGTTTTGAGCTGGTCTTGCTTGACCTTCGGAAGGCTCGGGTTGACGTCAAAATCCGGTTCGGAACCTCTATTCGTCGAAGCAGGTTCGGCAGCATCGAAGAGGGCGAAAGCATCGCTGGCGGCTACACATTCGTCGATGTAGGCAACCGTCGTACCGATGTTGAGGTGCCTATATTCGTGGCTGAAGTTTGTCAGCACTACCTTTGCTTTACCGTCACGCAGTTCGGCTATACCTCTTGCGACGCAAATTTGACGGTTCAGGAGTAGTTGCTGATCGTCCTCGATGACGCCTTCAAGGTTCGCAGGTTTTTCGGTGCCGACGGAAATAATGACGCTGGAGCGGGGCGGAACGGTCACCTGCTCTTCTATCACATTCAATGCATGGTTCCCTGGCGTCGCGTGGGGCGGGAGCGCTTTGTCTGAGGTTAGCGTTATCGACTCAGATCTCAGGTCGATGACGGCGCCGTGGTCACTTAGAAAGTCCATTCCAAGTATCACATCCCTAGAGCAATTTTGTAGGATTACAAAGCTCGCAGGATAAGTCCGGTTATTGATGGTGACTCTCGCCGTGCAGACACCAATCGGCGTTATCAGGTGGCCTCCAGCTGTCCGGATTTCGGGTCCACTCCAAGTGGTCTTTACTTTCTTCAGCTTGGTGGCGAACGGTCCACTGAAGACAGAATAGTCGGCTCCGGTGTCGACGAGAGCTGTGACGCTGTGGCCGTCGATAAGAACGTCGAGGTCGCTAGTTCGTCGTCTCGCGTTGCAGTTAGGTCGTGGCGTGGGGTCACGGCTACGTCGGTTTGTTCCGCTGCTTCCCCGTTGCGTCGTCAGGTCTACTTCGGTCCGCGAGGTTTCATCGGCAGGACTTCGTCTGCTTCGCGTCGTGTTCTGCAGGTCTCCTCGCGTTGTCGTCGTCGGCGGCCGCGAAGGATCTTCGGCATTTCGTCGTGCAGCAACCGCACCTCCATCGGTTGCTGCCCTTAGTTTTCCGGATACGGGCTAGGCGACCGGCCCCGGTTTGGGCCAGTGTACTGCCGGCGGTGCGGTGACATGTAGCGGCCGGGCGACGGCGAGCGGGAAGGTCGTCGTTCTTGTCACTGTGTTCCGGTGAGGTAGTCGTCGATGTCGCGAGGCCGTTCGCCTGGTTGCGGGCGCGGCGCGTTGACGGCGAATCCGCGTAGCCCCATCTGACGGAACTGGCAGCGGCGGTAGGTATGGCCGGCCTCCCCGCAGTGGTAGCAGAGTGGGCGGTTGTCAGGGGCGCGCCAAACGTCGGTCTTCCTTGGGGCGTAGCGCGGGGCATAGAGCTGGGCGACAGGAGGACGGTAGGGCGTTGGTGGTGGTGGCGGCGTCTGGCGGCCGAACTGCTGCGGCGGCGCGGCGTCTTGACGTGGACGAGGAGCGGGGGCGTAGCGTCGGACTGCTGCAGCATAGTTCATTGCTTGCAGCTGCGGCTGCGCTGCATCGGGGGTGCCCAGCGACTGCTGGATTTCCTCGCGGACCATGTCGGCGATCGAATCCACTTGAGGCTGCGCTGAAGGCAACAGCTTGCGCAGCTCCTCCCGCACTATCGCTCTGATGGTTTCCCGTAGGTCGTGGGTGCCTAGCGAGTGCGCTTCGGTGTAGCCTGTCGACAGGGTTGAGCGGTTGTATTGCTTCGTCCTAATCTCGAGGGATTTTTCAATTGTTGTAGCCTCATTAAGGAATTCGATGACAGTTTTCGGTGGGTTCCGCACCAATCCTGCAAAGAGGTCTTGTTTCACTCCCCGCATAAGGAAGCGGACCTTTTTTTCCTCAGGCATGGCAGCATCAACCAGGCGGAAAAGTCGCGTCATCTCTTCCGTGTAGATGGTGACCGTCTCATTCGGTAGCTGTGCTCTTGTCTCCAGCAAAGCAGCGGCCTTTTCCCTGCGGACGATGCCCGCGAAGGTATTAAGGAACGTCGTCCGAAAGAGGTCCCAGGATTGAAGGCTCGATTCATGGTTTTCGAACCACGTCTTCGCGGCGTCTTCTAAGTAGAAGTAGACGTGGCGTAGCTTCTCTTCAGTGTCCCAGTGGTTGAAGGCGGCGACTCGCTCGTACGTCTCCAGCCAGCTCTCCGGGTCTTCAAACGACGATCCACGGAAAGTCGGCGGCTCCCTTGGCTGTTGCATCACTACCGTTGTAGGTGGCCGGGGGTCTGTCATCGTCTCGGCGGTCGATGTGACGGTCTTCGGCTGCCTGGTGTTTTCGGGAAGGAGCCCGTACTCTGGCTGTAGTCCCTTCTGCCGGCGGCTGGTTCGAGGATCCGGGTTGTCCTTAGCGTCGTCTTCTTCTCGGCTTGGGCTTGGGTCAGCGTCCCGCGGTGGCGTCCGGATCATGAAGCAGCACCTCCACCAGATGTCACGTGGTCGTGACGACGAAGACAGTAGTCAGCACGTTCGAGATGAAACTGTTTATTTGGCCGAACTTGTGGCCGGGAAACTGTAAGTCAATCTACAGCAACACACTGATAGCGGCGGACAGAGCGTCGACCGTCGATCAACTGACAAGCAGTCAAGCGCGTCGGCTTTTATACAGGCGCTATCGAACTTTCCAGCGATATCGCTGTTGGCGGCGTTATCTCTCGACAAAGCTGGAACATTCTCGTGCGGCGCGCAATCTTACGGATTGTTCCAAAACAATCGTGAAGCTTCCTACACATCACGGCGATGCCTGCGCAGCGCGTTGCCCACAGTCTTTGTGGGTGAAGCTTCAACTCATGAACTATAAGACTCGCGGCAATATGAACACAGGAATAAGCAGAATAATTCCCAAATATATTGTGTTATTCGAAAAATTCAGTCACCTTGTTACTGCATATAAGTCATCAGGATTATTTTAAATTACACTGCTAAATGTGCCTTTATCCATTTTCCTTCTTAGGTAAAGAGACTTTTTTTGATTTTCGGATAGGACGGTCATTGTGTGACGAGAACGACGTTGCTTGGGGAAAGTAGATTCTTATTCGTCGTGCAAGCACGATTCGACACCGTTTTAGGACACGTCAGGTAAGCATGTGCGATTTATTTCAAACGTTATCTTGTCGAAATGACTTTATTAACAGTGTGTACATTTGGAAAATATAACTTTTCATGAAGATGATAGGAGAAGCAAGCACCCGTGGTCAGGCGGAAAAATTATGTGGCGAGTGAAAAATACTTCATTGCGGAAAATGATCTTTGTGAAGAGTAATGCCACTTAAAAATTACCCTGTAACGCGTACAGGTATTTGAATTTTCACTGGGAACGTTACGGATGTTGTATTTCGCAAACCCTTGTGAGTTTTGGGAGAAGCAATATGTCAATGATTTCGCTCCTAGAATTATAGGATACTATCGTAACTAATTCACCGGACTGCTTAGGCGGCGTTAACAATACTTCTACAAGGAAATTTTCAGGAAGGTGGAATTTTAAACCGCGCTAGAGGCAATATATTTGGCATTCGTATAAAAAATTTTTTTCACGCTATTTGCAAGGGTAAAAGTGGCTTCACCTAACACGTTGGCGGCGAGCATCGGCATCCAAACCTGCTGCTCTGATGAGCTTATAAAAGCTTACAATGTGAAACAGATGCATCCACTCGGCCATCCAGATAAAAGTAAATTCGCGCCATGACGCACGCACACACGCGCACGTCCAAAAAGTCTTAAGTTATTGAGTTAGGAAATCTTGCCCGCCGACGGGATATTTCCAGGATTTAAGGATAGCGTATTCATTATGGTGGAGAAGTGCGAAATACTGCAAATAGAAACACAGAGGTTACAACAGTGCTGTATTTTGTTAAGTCCCATTGGTAAGCACGGCAAAATTTTGAGGACGCTTGAGCTTCGCACTCAATAGTCGAACGCGATAGCTTAATCGGGCATCGCCTTCTCAATTGCTCGCGGGGCTTCGCTCCTCGGAGAATGCCTCAGCCATGCAGCAAGGAAACGAACGTCTGTGTTCATGGCATTGGCCGTTTCCTACTATACTATAATGCCTACTGCAAGTACAGTGGCCAAGTGTCCATTGCGTCATAATCCTTCCTTCTGCGTATCAGCGAAATGTCTACTAGCGTGCGTAAGGCAATACGCGAACGTACGCAGCGGCTCACGTTGTTGATGCTTTTGCTGCGGATAATGATTAAAAAATGTCTAACCGCTTCTGGATGGGTGGGCCTTTAAAACACCCACTGTTTATTCAATTCGCACGTTTGACGCCTGGCGCGATTTCACATTTCTGCCACGGAATATTGCATGCGTTAACATCCAACTACATCTTTTTCATATAATGTATTTTTCCAAAGTACCTTCAAGGACAGCGTGGCTATGTGGTAGAACACCTGCTTGGCAAACAGATGACCTCGGTTCGATCATCACTCGTACCGAATATTTCAATAATTTATATTATTTGCGTCTATCTTCATATTTCGCCCACGGACAACGCTCACTTTTTGCTCCGACCCAACTACGCCGACACCAGAATTTGTGCGAAACGAGCTCTTTTACGCTCTCGCGTTAAAATACCTATTTTAAGACTTTACACTCTTCGTTGCGCCCGGTAGAGAGAACAAAAATTATCATCACCATCAACCGGTC
The DNA here is from genome assembly GCF_013339695.2 of Rhipicephalus sanguineus. Lineage (NCBI taxonomy): Eukaryota > Metazoa > Arthropoda > Arachnida > Ixodida > Ixodidae > Rhipicephalus > Rhipicephalus sanguineus. Next base: position 82,389,264 of record NC_051182.1, on the reverse strand, counting down.
TGCGCTCGCTTCGTCGTCTTCCTCTTCTGCTTCGCGCCTAGAATGCGTGCACCAATTTGTCCATTGTGGAATGAAATAGCTGAGATGGGTGAGCCGGTTAAGCGGCTACAATCACAGCCACATAGCGTGAGAACTAGTCAAGGGACTAAAATGACCTATCGAGAAAAACTACCCACGGGAAAATATATCACGTAACAACTACCCAGTGAATATAATCGCGTAACATCACGCAAGTAGTCGAGGGACAAAAAAACTCTTCCGTGAAATGCGCCCAGTACATAATATAAAGAGTGTGAAACATCGTGTATATATTAAACATCAAACTTTTATTGTACTGTTGGTTTACGTGGTCCCTTCATTATCACTTGTGATCGGTGAAATGCAAGGAAGAAGTCCGCTCCCGAGCGAAAGAGCGCCAAGAGCGACCGCATTCCCCGCTCGCCCTGTGCGAATTAAAGGCAAGGCTAGAGGGAAGACAGGACGCGCGTTCCACGACGCGAGGTCGGTAGCATGCCCAACGAAAGCCAACGGAACGCGATCGTGCAAGTGCTCCGGCCTCGCATCGCCTCATGGTTCCATTTAGCGTCCCAAAACCAAACATATTGCTCAAGGTGTGCCTTGCGTTTTTCGTAGAAATAATTTCTTTATCATATACTTTAAGGCGAAAAGTTGAAAGCTCACTAGAGTGTATCGCCCGCAAAGTATGTCTTTTAGTGTGATTTAACTCTCGTACGGCAGGGTCCTCGCGCCGTTGCCGGTCCACCTCGCCCGTTGACGATCGGGCGAGGTGGCTACATATAACTACTACTACTACACTTTAAGAAAAACATCTGGCGTTCTTTCGTTCTGCTTTTACAAAACATCTGGCGTCTTTCGTTGGTTTATTTCATCAATCAACGGCGTTTTGAACAAAATTTTTATTGTTTAATCACGCACAGGAGAAATCTCACCAGGCACTACCTTGGAGGTAAACAATGGCTGCTAATGGCAATGAGAGAAGGAAGAAGTCGGCTTTTAGCTAACACTTACACTTCTACTTCTACTAACGTTTCCTACTGGAACATGCCAATGGCTGCTAATGGGGAATGAGAGACAGAAGAATTCGGCTTTTAGTTAACGCGCACGCTGCGAATTTTTTATTGTTCAACAACGCACAGGAGAAATCTCCCACCGGCACCACCTTGGAGGTCAAAGCGTAAGACTTGTTACTCACTACTACGACCACGACGATTACGAGGGACGAACGGGTGCCGCCTTAAGGAGCTTCGCCCCTAAAACACGTAAAATCATGTAACATGTTTTCACGTGACTAAAATCACGTAGCATCACGTAACGACACCCACGTGACTAAAGCTCAGTAACTTTCATATAACTACAATGACTAAAATCACGTAACACCACGTAACAAGTAGTCACGCGTCTAAAATCGATGTAATATTACGTCAAAACTGGTCACATGACTCAAAATCACGCAACATCAAATAAAAGCCAGTCACGTGACTAACATCTTGCAACACCAAGTAACAGGAAGAAGAGCTGGAGCACTTGAAAAGTGCTCCAGCTCTTCTTGTGAGGTCGTTTTATGTTGTGCCGTTTCGAATCACTTCTTCAAGAGATAGATCGGTGCCCAATATATTTCTTTCATATATCTTTTATTTAAAATATGCCGTCTTGATGTGCAAGAACGGCATGATACTGTGGCGCTAAACTCGATAAGAAGCACCAAGAGGCAAAAACGCCAGGCCTGCGCTGAAACCGCAGCACAGTCACAGCGAAAGCTGCAAGAGCGGCGTTTCTAGAGCCCGTTAAGCTCTCTTGGGGCTACCATACAAGTACACTAGAAAGGTACCCACTACGCCATAAATCACAAATTTTGTGAAGTTGGGAAGCACCTACTAAGCCATTATTCGTCATTCCGCGGAGAAGCGAGGCACCAGCTACACGTCTGTAAGGCATTATGTGCACTTTGCCGACGCGACGACTGATGACGCTGAAGAATTATGGCTCAGCCCTTTGTAATCTGTTGGAATCTTTAAACGGGCCACCAGTTATGTAATTTGCATTGGGTGACACCCGGTCGCTATTTCCCTCTCCCGTCATGCTGTATAACATACGTTGACGTGGGAGAGAGACGGGGGGGGGCGAAGAACTTTACTGACACCCCGAGGAAATGGATCATGCGCTTATGGGTTCCCTTGGCAACCAATACAGGTGCACTTTCGAGGAATCCACTACGCTATAAATCAGTGTAATTTTACTGAGACCCCGAGGAAGTGGATCATGCGCTTATGGGCTTCCATGGCAACCAATACAAGTGCATTTGCGAGGAACCCACTACGCTATAAATCATTGTATGTTTTGAGAAGTACGGCAGCAGGCACTGTGCCATTTTTCGTCATTCTACGGAGAGCGTTGGTACCTGCTATACGCATGTAAGGCATTATGCGCAATTTGTTGATGCTGTGCCTGATGACGATGAAGAATTATGGCAGAGTCCTTTGTAATCGGTTGGGAGCATTCAACAACCTACTCGTCGCGCAATTCGCATTGTGTGACGCCTGGTTACAGAATTCGTATTGTGCGACGCTTGGTGCTTATTTTACTCTTCTACCACGCTATATTGCATATGCTAATGTGGTTCCTTCCCGACATGAAGCCTGTATAGGACCTTTTCGAAAAGCAGTTTCAAGCACCGGCATGGCTCAGAGGTTGAATACTGGGCTCCCACGCAGTGAGCCCAGGTTCGAACCTCGTTCCATCCTGGAATTTTTATCTTATTTCGTTGTTTTTCTTATTTCGAGCCATAATGGTTACGGACACCGGCGGCGGCGGCGGCGGCGGCGGACAGCTACAGCGCCAAAAACGGCCGGTGAAATGATCTCATAACAGCTTTCGATGTAAAAGAAGCAGTACATTCGGCCTCTTACTCTCAATATTCGAGTCTTGCCCTACAATATCATGTCCTTCAGCAAGTACCAACTTGCCCTAAAACAACTAATTGGGGAACGTAAACACGATAGGAAAACAACGAGGACACAAATGGAACGGATTAGATGAGACCATGTTGGTTGTTTTGGTCACCATTGTTGACGCAGCGCTGGTTTAATGAATGTGGCTCAGTTTGATTGAAACAGATTTAGCATTGGGCACATTTTGATTAGAAACTGCCTTTTTGAGTTCACATTACAATCAGAAATTGCCTCATTTTATTTCCAACAGTTTTAGAAGGTAAATATATCTAAGCGCGCTTTACGCTCCCGTGAAATTTACCACAGTTTCGGTTTCCGCATTTGTCTCTTTTTGACAAAAAAGCCACGTTTGTTTTATCAAAAAGCGGGTGGCGCTCACAATAGCGACAATGTTTAGACAAATGCGAATGCTCAAAGCCTTTCAGTGAACTGTGGTGTTCTGTTAACGGAATATTGAAACACCACCCGGCATGACCTAAGTATTGGCGACCGCATAAAAAACGAGCTAATATACAACGTTCTGAATGCAAGGAACAAACTTTCATGTCAAACACTAGCTCCAGATGGTTCCCGTCTTGCGCAACAAGTGTAAGCTGTGCACATTTTTTCACTCAAGTTCAAACTCATAGATACATATTAAAGTTCGTACTCTATACTCACGCGCATAGGTTCTGATTTTGATACGTCTGCGCGCAATCAAGAACTCATCCACATTATGTATACCCATGGGCACTCACTCACATTCAGAGTGATCACTAGAGAGCGGATTTTAGGAAAATGCCGATTTTGTTCCTCGCGCTCCTATCGCGTCACTTTGATATATGAGCATGAATTAGAGGTTAAGAAGGACTTTTGTAGTGTTGTTAGAGTGCCTATAAATGCCTATTTTTGGCGTTCGTGCCTAAATGCCTACAAATGCCTATAAATGCCTATTTTCGAGATTGGCGCTTGTATGAACGCTATTTAGCCTCAAGTTGCGCTCCCGGGTGCTCTTTGAGACTGTTATTCATGTTACCGCTTAACATTGACTGCTGGGAACTATGGGGTTCAACCTATAGGCCTCTAGTTCAACCAACTCCCGGAAACAACCACTAGCAGCAGTGAAGTGGGACACACCGGCGAACAATCGCCGCCGCGCTGGCACGGCGCGAGCGGTTGGCGAATGCGAAACCGCGGAAAGCCGTCAGTGAAAAGGAGAGGGAAGAGCAAATAAAGAAAGAAAAATGGGATGTGCAAGCAACGTGTGTTTTGTTTGTAATTTATTGTTTAGGGTGTTCACTGCGGTAGTGTAGCCTTTTTTTTTGGGGGGGGGGGGAGGGGGGTCAACCACACTTTATATATGTTCGTGCGTGCGTTTGTATGTGTGCGTGTATATACACAAACGCAAACCGCAAAATTTTGGTCAAACCTCACCCCCCTCCCCGCCTGGTTACGACAGTGGTTCACTGCTAGGGTAAAAAAAAAAAGCTTATGCGATTAATCCCGGCCACTAGGAGGAATCCCTTCCTTCTGGCCTTTTAGCGATCTGGCTGTCTGCTGCTGCTCTAGCTCTGCCCTTTTCAGTCATGCCGAAAAGACACCCAGGAGTGTGTTGATTCGACAGTGGACACTTGACTCACCTTGCAGAACACGGGAGAGACCGTGTTCTGCGAACCGTGCGGAACAAAGCACAGTTGTACGGCTATGTTCAACTATTCGCGTTTTTGTAACATTTTAAGCAATAACATTTTTTGTTTTCCTGTCGTAGATAGAAGTCGAGCATGTCTTCGTTTGAAATTATTTGCCTTTATGCGAAAGTTTACTGCGCCTATATTTACGACATTGGAGGCCTAAAAACATTGTTTTGCCTGCCTGTTTCTGGCGCCTAAATTGACCTTTTTTTAATTCCTAAAAATCCGGCCTTTAGTGATGACACAGAGCTATCATAAAGTACGTGCGCAGAGTAATTTTTATTTGACATTGTAACCACAAGTGGCATACATGGCAGCCAAAACAGCATAAACATTCTAAATGAAGTAATCACTTTATAACGAATCGTTTCTTTTTTTTTTTTCAGGGAAGTGTTATTGGAAAGTGCTGTTTCGCGAAGAATCCTGCACATGTGGCTACGGAAGCTTGGCTTATATGGTTTCTCTATTTTTCATCTTGTAAAAATAAATTTTTTTCACGGGAACTTTCTTATTCATGACTAATGTGCACTTATGCTTCCTTAGGTTAAAGGAATACCGTTGTCAGTTGATGTTAGACCCAGGACAAAAGGTTTGCGAGCAAAGGCCATCATTTGCATTTCCCCCGAGTAGCTGTACACAATATGGTGTTGACGGTGCACTGGGCTGCTGAGCTCTGCACCAATATGATAAAGCACAGAGATGAGTGTCTTGTGACCAGCTATGCCTACCGAATACGCAGCGCGTCAGCATCAGGTAGTCGCCTATTCTATGCACTGAAACAGCTCAGGAAGACGGCGATTGTGTATTTCGCGCGCAGAAAAGATCTAAGTTCCGCAAAACACTTTCGCAAACAGCAGCCTACCACTGTGAGCTGATTATCTGCTCCTGCTAGATGTGTTCGGTATAGTGTGGCAAAGGGGTGCGGTTTTGTGGAAATCCATTTCTTAGCAAGGCCGCTGCATAAGTTAAAGCCGCTGGAGATTTGTCTGCACAGTCTCCGTGGTACCGAACGAACAAAGCGGCCTATGCTCTAGATTCGTCGTGCCGACTCAACTGGCACTTTCAGCGGAGTAAGCAAACTGGCAAAAACTAGCTGTAATTAAAAAGGCTGTGAGGTAGACCAACAAAGGTCTCTAGAATTTGGACAATAAGGAGCGTGTGCGACATGTCTAATGACGTCTCAAGTTGAAGGCAAAAGTGTGATATAGTAACATTTACGTTCTAATGATGCATAATGAATAACAAATGCCCAGCAGATACGTAGGTGGAGAACCCTTCTGTAGAAAACGAATTTCAGGCTAAGAACACTGCTATCATAGCGGAAAATGGCATTCATGTGAGAACTGTCCATGCGGTACTAGAGCTGAGTATATAAAATACTGCAAACCACAACACCACAACACCACCAAAACCACAACAAGGCATCAGTATACAAGCTCATTTATACAATTACTATGGCCGCGAAGCATTGGAGCTCACATGTCCAGTGCCAGCACGGACACATCCACATTGGGATGTTTGCAGTATTCGTTTGACATAATTCACATCTTTAGCTGGAACATTGCAAGGACGTAAAATCTCTCTTAGGTGTGGCCTAGAGCTGTCAAGTTCTGCAATAATGCATGACCTGTTCAACAGGCCTGGTCTTGAATAAAAGTATGACAAGGCCTGGCACGGGTGCTTTTCATTGAACGGCTCACCAGCGGAAGTCTGTAGCGTGCGTTCAGGGGTACTGTTTAAAATATGTATCGTGAAGCATCCCTCATGGTATTTTGAAGCCGCCCTCTTCTTTGTTCAAATTGTCTATACTGTCTTTTGGATATGTTTTTAACGTAAGTCACAGCAGCCGAAATAATCGATTTTTTACTTTATCCATGCACCAAAATGACCACGTTATTGCCGGTCGCTCAATAATTTTGTGATTTTCGAGGCAAGCATTGCAGCGAAACTGGCTTCACCGCTCCCTATTGTTGTGCTTAAAAGTGAAACTGTCGCATAACCACTGCGCATAGATATCGACACCCATAACAAAACTGACAGTCACATTAACTATACATAGTACCTGAAGACAATATTACTGGAATTTTCTCAGCCTTTTTTTCATCGAAGCGTTTGTAATCTTGCCAACACGTAAGAGTTGGGCCATAGCTGGTGTTCATTCGACTATAAAGTAAATTTGCTTCCAAAATATGCCCGATAACTTTAAATGACAGGAATTCGACGTCGAGGTCACACGATATGGGGGATCCTACGTTAACCATTTGCTCATGTAATAAACAACGAGTCCGACTTTTCAGTGGTAGATTTCCAAGCCTGTTGCGTAGGTAAAATGATTTCGATAATTGCCCTGAATGCGATGAGCCCTCGACAACGATGGAACCACCGTTGCGACAATATCGAACACGTTCATTCCTCGTTTGGCAAGTGAACGTTACCAAACGTACTTATGAGCGTGAGCCTGAAGCTGTGCCTTTTGCGCACAAACCAACATGCCTACGTTGTGCCCAAACGAAAACTACAACGTATAAATGTTGACATATGCACCGTAACCGCGGGATTCATCTGCATGCATATTGTCACGTGGTCGCTACTTTGAAGAAGGCTTCATTTGGCTGGTATAGGAGCGAAAGATTTTTTTGAGCGAACTAGTACCCGACAAACGGAAAGTCCAACCTATACACGCAGTAGACTGATAACGCAGAACAGACTACGGAAGTCGACGATAATCGGCAGGCGATGATAATTGACGCGGAAGCGTAGTGTCACATTCTTGTTCTTTCGTAGCACCACGGGAGGCGCCCACGGACTCTTGCACTGCTGCACCATGTCATCGCGTAGCATTTCGTCGACTTGTTTCTTTATGCTCTGGCGTTGTCGCGTTCTCGCGTCGAAACTCGGTACGAGCTTTAACGGAATGCCGGGCACTTTCTTCTCGTATGATGCGATGTTTTGCGACTGGGGTCTTTCCAATTCTCGAGGATCACGACAAGCATTTCTTGAATTGTCGAAGCAGGGCTTCGAGGTGTTCCTATTTATGCTTTAGAAGGCTCAGATTGACGTCAAAACCTCGTTGCGCCACTCGGTTGATTGAAGCAGGTTCGGTAGTATTGTAGAGGGAGATGGTACTGCTGGCGGCCAGGAATTCTTTTATCTAAACCACCATCGTACTAATATTGAGGCGCCTGTAATCGTGGGTTAAGTTTTGTCAGCGTTATCTTCGCTTTACCATGACGCAGCTCCGCTATGACTCGCGCAACGCAAATCTGACGGTTCAGAAGCAGGTCATGGTCGCCCTCGATGACGTCTTCTAAATATGTAGGCTGTTCCGTCCAGACCACGGTGTAAGAATATACTCAGGTGATGACACTCTTCCCCCAACGCATGGGAAACCGCAATCCGCGCGCGTCCACATAATGTTCGGCTTCTTATCAGATGACTTGCAGAGGGCGCTACGAAAAGCGGGGCAGTCGTCTCCATAGCAACGCGCATGCTGCTGATAACGTGCATTTTTTTGTGCCATTTTGCTGGATAATGTGCAACCGCCAAGTGGCGTCGAGGGGCGAAATTGAGAGAGCAACAGGAGAGGGAACGGCGAGAGCGGCGGCGATGACGCAGCACCACCGTGATTCGGCTACTCGCGGGCGCTCTCCGACTCAAGCCATTAGATGGCGCACCGCTCAACGGACCGACGACCGAACATTTTCTGGCCGCTTAGGCGCGCGCAGTGTCAACACCTGAATATTCTTACACCGTGGTCCAGACGGAAACGATAACGCTGGAGAGAGGCGGAACCGTGACTTATCTTTAATCACGTTCAAGGCAATGTCCCTGTTCCCTTCTCGGGGCTTAGCTCAAAGTTGTGCGCAGTGAACGTCGATGCGTGCAAATGACCACGCAAAACGAGAACCGCTCGCTTTTCGCGGCTACAGACGAAGCGAAAAGGTTCAGGAATACTTCAAACAAAGTAGTTCGCTTCGGCGTGGCGACTTGTATGCCGTTAATCACGTTTACTGCGTGACGTAAAACCTGCACAGTACCGTTGGTCTGTCGGAAATATTCCGTAAATGCATGGCACAAATAAAGAGCGTGGAGTACGACGTGCGTTTAGAAGCGAATAAACTTTTTTCCTGGCTTACGGTAGAAAATACTTTTTTATCGGCAGCCGCGCGTGTCGCTTGTCCTATGACCAGCAGGCATTAGCTGAAAGCGGGGATAGTTGAAATGGCGTCTTAGGAACGAAAAAAAAAGATAGAGACCGCATGAACTGCCCGTCTCTTAGTTCGTCAAACGCTTTGAAAAATTGCATCTTTGAACACGTGCAAGTGTGTTTTTTGTCTACGTCTTCCGATCATAAAACGATACTGAGGCCCCTCAGCCCGATAGTCGTGCGCAGCCGACAAAGAGGGCACTGCAGAGTATTCTTTTCCGTGCTATGGCTGCCACAAACCTCCGTTCCGGCTAACAATAACAAAAGGAATATGGGAAACGATAATGTGTCATATTACATGGAGCCATAGTCTAGCGAGAAATTTTTTTTTCGGTGGGGGTTCAAGCATACGTTATGTATGTATGGTCGTCCGTGCATTTGCATGTGCGCGTGTATACACAGTTGCACACACCTGCAAAATTTTGAAAAAAATTCGAGGCGGAGGGAGGGGGTTTGGATCCACCTGGTTACGCCAGTGAAATGGATGGAAAACGAAAGAAACAGCGCGAAGACCGCACGCGTTTGCTTTTCGGCCTATGGCTGCGTTCCAACGTTTCCGCCGATCAGCCTCGTACAACTTCCATGGAAAATGATAAAATGGCCGCTTCGGCAGTGTCCCGGCCATGTTCTTTCGCTGTTATTACATGCGAACTAGCAAGAGCAGTTAAAAGTCAGCTTGTTTCGCCGAGTACACACACTTGCGCGGCTAGGGGCCACTGCCAACGTGCTGCGGCCAAGCGCGGCTGTGCGGAGGCAACAGGAACGTTTTGCCAGATGTCGCTGCAGTGGCGCTGCATGTTCTATTTGATACAGCGACGCACGGGCCCTATAGCTGTCCCGATTTCGGCTCTTCTCCAAGAACTTTTTGTTCAGCTTGGCGCCGAACACGCCACTGACGACTGGAGTACTCGGCTCCCGTGTGGACTAGTGTTGTGACGTTGTGGCCATCGATAAGCACGTCAAGGTCGCTGGTTCGTCATCTTGCGTTACGGATGCGCCGTGCTTTCTGAACACGGCTGCGTCGACTTACTCCGATGCTGCTAAATCGTGTCGCCATTTTGGGGCGGTGGAGGTGGGCGCTCTCATGAATGCGCCCTGTGGTAGGCGGCGAGCTAGTGTCTGATGATCTCCGAATTGTCGTCATCGTCGGCGGAGGATCTTT